>NW_022196906.1:92280074-92284060 GCF_008632895.1 Mastomys coucha | reverse complement strand
ATCCTGGGCTTGTTAGAGCACCTGGGAGTGGAGCTTCCTCTGGGTGTTGTGGGACTGGCTGCAGAGCTAGCACCCAAGGTCTGCTCAGGACACCAGCCCAGAGAGACCTGAAGGAACCAGAGCCATTAGGCTGGCGGAGTTCCTGTGTGTCTGGTCCCACTGGTCCCAGTTACTCCCGGTGTTGGGACAGATGTTGGGTCCTCCTCACCTCTGATCCTGGGCATGTCAGAGTGTCTGGGAGTGGAGCTTCCTCTGCGTGTTGTGGGACTGGTTGCGGAGCTTGTGCCCAAGGTCTGCTCAGGACACTAGCCCAGAGAGCCCGGAAGGTTTTATGGTATATTATGAAATCAGGTAGCATGATGCCTTCTGCTCTATTCAAGGTTATTTTGGCAATTTGAGAGCCTTTGAGATTTTATGTCTTAAGTGTTCTATTGCTATGAAGAAATGCCATGACCACAGCAACTCTTATAAAAGAAATCATTTAATTGGTGCTGGCTTACTGTTTCAAGGTTTAGTGCATTATTATGGTAGAAGCATGGCAGCATTCAGGCAGATATATTGTTGGAGAGGTAGCTATGAGTTCTGCAACTGGATCCACAGGAGCAGGAAGAGAGAGACTCTGGGCTTGGCACGTGCTTTTAAAACACCAGAGCCCAACCCAAGGGACACACTTCCTCCACCAAGGCCACACCTCCTAACCCTTTCAAATAGTGCCATTCCCTTGTAACCAAGCATTCAAATATATGAGTCTACTAGGGCCATTTTATTCAAACAACCATACTATGTGTATTTTAGAATGCAGTTTTTAAATTTCTGGAAAACATTATTCGAGTTTTTAATAAGAATTGTGTTGAGCCATAGATTACTTTGGGGACAATATTGACATATTAGCAATATTAATTTTTTTTTTGTTTTTTTCAAGACAGAGATTCTCTGTGTAGCCCTGGCTGTCCTAGAACCTGCTCTGTAGACCAGACTGGCCTCGAACTCAGAAATCTGCCTGTCTCTGCCTCCTAAGTGCTGGTACTAAAGGTGTGTATCACCACCGCCCAGCAATATTAATTTTTCTAATATGTGAACGTGAGATGTTTTAGTACTTGTATTTTCTTTAAATTCTTTCTACAGCGTTGTATAGTTTAAATCTATATTATCACCATCTTAGTTACATGTTTGTTAATTATTTTATTACTTTTTATTTAAATATTTGTTTTAGTATATATCAGTTATACAAATAACAAGTCTCAGGGTGATATTTTCTCACATTCACACAACCTATTTTGACCCTATTTACCCCCTTCTTACTCTACCTTATCTTCTGTTATGGAACAGTTTCTTCTGATACAGAAACATTCCATTCTGCTGGGGGGAACTTTAAGCAGGTAGGAGGAGGGGTAAATAATCAAAACTAGATTCACTGGACTCCTTCCTGCTAGAGTAAACAATAAAAGCTGAGTGCTGAGAGCCAGGCTCAGACTATCCAAGGTGCAAAGAAGACTCAGGTTAGAATCAGACAAACTGCCTGGAAGAGATTTAGACCAATGGGAGCACCTGCATGCCATGTATTCTCTACTGTCTGTGTCCACGCTCCTGCGACCTACATAGAAAGGAGGAGCCTCAGGCTCCAGCACAGGATGCACTTGTGTGGAAATACACTAATCCTCACCAGAGACGTAACAGGGAAATCGTACTGAAAATCAAAATAGAAGCATAGTCAACATTTCACAATAGTCCAGTGTCCCTGGATGCATCAAGAGAAGGCTGTTCCTTATGAGCTCCCTCAGAAAAGTAAGAAATCTTAAAAAAAAAATTTATTAAGTCCTTGAGACTATTATATCATGTTCAGTCCTCTCCTCTGTCTTCTACTGGATCCACCACCGTGTCCCTACCCACCCAACTTGCTGTCCTCATGTTTCATAAACTCATCAGGTACAATTTATGCTTCATGTATACTCTGGGGTGTGTGGCCATTCACTGGAGCACAGTCATCCTAGAGGGGCCACACCCTTAAAGAAAACCAGATCTCCTTCTCCAGAAACTATCAGCTACCAACAGAGTCCTCAGATGGAGTGTCTATCTCCCTACTCCATGCTGTCATTTTGTCTGGCTTACACTTGTGCAGGTCTTGTGTACAATTTCTGCATGTTCAGATGTTCATCAGCCCTGTCGTGCCTGGAAAACACCATCGTTGTAGTCACCCATCTCCTCTGGTTCACTCAATCCTTTCTGCCCTTCTCTTCCTCAATGATCCCAAGACTTATAGAATGTATGGTAGACATCTCTTATTGTCTGTACCTTGACCAGGTGTGGGTCTCTGTGTTAACCACCGTCTATTGCAAAAAGAAGCTTCTCTGATAAAGGTTGAGAGATTCACACATTGGGTGTACTGATAGGTCATTAAGAGTCATTTTAGTGCTGTATCCACTTAGCAGAGTAATAACAGTAGAGTTTTCCCTTAGGACCGCTGACCTGTCTAGCCACAGGTTTTTGGTCTCAGTGATGGTGTCAGATAAGGTTCATATGGGGTGAACCTTAAATCCAATCAAAAGAGTGGTTGGTTACTGCTTTGACTGCTGTTCTATTGCTGTGATGAAATACCAGACAAAGGACACTTATAAAGGGAAGCATTTAATAGGGGGCATGCTTACAGTTTCAGAGGCTTAATCATGCCATCACAGCAAGGAGTATGGCAGCAGGCAGGCAGGCGCGGCACTGGAACAGTGGAACAGTGGCTAAGAGCTTACATCCTCATCCACAGACAGCAGGCAGAAAGCCAGTGAGACTGGGCCTGGTGTGGACTTTTGAAATCTCAAAGTCCACTTCCAGTGACACTCTTCCTCCAACGTGGCCACACCTCCTAATCCTTCTTAAACAGTCCACCAATTAGGGTCCAGGCATTTACTTATATGAGACTATGGGGATCATTCTTCTTCAGTCTACCACAATCATTCCCATATTTGTGTCAGTATTGTATCAGCGGGCATTTCTTACCAGGCTCATCCTTGATGTAGTTTGCAGGTTCCGCCTCCCATCCCTGCACTCCCAGAAGTAAGACTCAGACTCAAAATATATTTACAAATACCTTGACCATGTAGCTAGGCTCAACTCTGACTAGACGGTCAATTATTTTAACCTATATTCTGCTGTGTAGTTGGTTACCTGTGCTTGGGTACCATGAGTCTGTCTCCTCACATCTTCCTGGGCAAATCTCCCATACCTGGCTCTATCCCAGAATTCTTTCTGCCTCCCAGATGTCCCACCTTCTATTTCCTGCCTAAGCCATAGGCTTTTTAATTGACAGGTGATGCATCCATACAACACATAAGATAGTTTCTCTCCATTTGATCAATGTTTTATCACAGCAACAAAGAAGCAAACTAGAACAATGGCCAAATTATGGAATCGGCTACATGCCCATCAGTGAGCTACTGGATAAAGAAAGTGTGATATGCATACACAGTGAAGTATTACTCAGCCACAAAGAGGAATTAGTTTATGTTGTTTACAAAGGAACTAAAGATTATCATGGTATAAGAAACAAATGACTCAGCTTTTGGACCGGGGATAGTGGAAGATGTAACTGCTAAAGTTTCCGGGTATCATGGCTGGATCCGTCAGGATTTGCCACCAGAAGAATCAGATTTAATAAGGCTTACAAGGTTGGGTTTTAGCTGTGGCACCCAGAGATTGAGTTACCCTTGTTTCAGAAAAACAAAAACAAAAAAGAAACAAATGACTCAGAAAGACATGTTCCACATATGTTCTTCCATCTGAGGAATGTCAGAAAGAAAAGGCATGAAAGTACAGGGGGGCTATTAGTAAAGAGAAAGGGTGTAAAGGTGGCATGACAAAGCTTTTCATGGGGAGACACAATACACATGTCTACCCACTGCAGATACGGACCCACTGGCAGTGTGTACAGACCCACTGGCAGTGTGTACGGACCCACTGGCAGTGTGTACGGACCCACTGGCAGTGTGTACGGACCC
>NW_022196906.1:92251969-92280056 GCF_008632895.1 Mastomys coucha | reverse complement strand
GTGTGTACGGACCCACTGGCAGTGTGTACGGACCCACTGGCAGTGTGTACGGACCCACTGGCAGTGTGGACGGACCCACTGGCAGTGTGGACAGACCCACTGGCAGTATGGATTGTCACTAAAGTTCAAGGTGTGGTGATCCAGTGAGTTTTATTGGGGTTACTTACAGGAGCAGAAATGACTCAAAGGCACCTGCACTTTAATCCTCTTGTCAACAATGCTGGGCATGGAAAGTTATGGGAATAGGCTATGCTGTGTCCCCCATAGGTATGGAATTTACATCCTTTTTGGGGGTGGGGGGTTTCTTCTGATCCTGCCAATGCAGGTGATAGAGAGTAGGCCTTCAGGCCTCTCTAGCAGTTCCTAATTAGAGCCTGGTCATTGGCTTGAGAGTTTAATTTCCCTTCTTCTTTGAGTTAAGCTATCTTGTGAAGTTTAATTGGATACCCATCATACACCGAGCAGGATGTGAGGACTCTTAGGCGTGGTCTGAGAGTGTAGCTGAATGATAGAACCTCCTCACTTCGAGCTCGCTTGGTGTGTGACACCTCCAGCACCACGTGGTAAAGAGGAATCAAATATCAATCAGTGATAGAAGCTAATAGCAGGGACCAGAAACATAAGTAAAAATCACACATGCCACCTGTGATACCCACAGGCTCAACCGCAGCTACAGAGATGGTGGGGGCAGAAGTGACATCAACTAGAAAGCCCTGAAAGATAGTAACCATAGAGAGAAAAGGTAGTAAGGAAGAAGAAGATGGGGAATGGAAAGCAAAGGTTAGGATATCCAGAAAGTGAAAAAGGACCAAGCAAGTAAAAGGTGTAGGCGTAATTACAAAATAGAAAAGGAGAGACTCCTGAAATATACTGTTAGACAAGGAAGACAAAGAATAGTGAAAAACAGAGTCTAAGAAGGAAAATGTTTCAAGAAAAAAGAAAAAAAAAAGCTCATATACAACATATAGATACATGCAAATACATACAGACACTAACACACATACACATACATGCACACATACATTTAAACACACACAGCATATGCAAAAAGAAAAGGAGTATTGGTTGATTGTGTAAGCAGGCGTAGAAGCCGCTACCTCCTGTAATCTGTCATTCCACCTGTTCTTTCTGAGCTGTGTGACCTTGGAGAGAGCAAACACTTGAAGAACGTTCACCTCTTCTGTGCAGTTGCTCTCTAACTCGGTGTGGGGGGGTGCAGGGGGGCAGTGTGGAATGCTGCTGCTGGAGCTGGTTAGACAAGTTTTATGTCCCTGCTCACCAGTGTCTGTTTACATCACACAGATTAGCTCAGCGTGCCCCCAGGGCTGGAACCACAGTCTGATGTTCATCTGGCTCCCAGGGACCCAAGGAAGCCCACAGCGGGTGAGCAGCAGGCTGCCCGGTAAGGTGGGACAGCCTGCTGTCTATACTTTTTACTGCCTGTGATTATGGTTCTATGAGGCCAGTCCGTGTGCACAACTGCACATTCTTGCCCGGGTCCTAACACTCTAGCTGGCTGCCCCCAGAATCAAGTGAACTCCATGTCATTACATGTCATTAACCTGAACCAACACATGCAGGTTTTTGTTGTTTCTGCTGTTGTTTGCTTTGTTGTGTTTTCAGTGAGCTTGCTGCAGTGGTTCTGCCAGGATCATTCTGGGCCACGGAGGGACAGTATGGCCATATTGTTGTGCAACAGGGGAGAGGGAACTGTAGAGACTTGGATTTTCTAAAGCATCAGGCTTGGCTGTAATCTTTTGAATCCCTGTCACTACACACCAGCAGAGCACTGGCCGTCCACCTATGCAGCTCCCAGACCAGCTAAGCTCATCCTGCCTTTCCCTTCTACATCAGCTTCTGGGTCATGTGTTCTCTAGTGCGTTTGCTTCTTTGCCCCACACCCCCTTTCTATAGCTCCTTCTCGCTGCTGCCCTGCTGGGTGACCACAGACTCGGATCTGCTGTGCTCTCTCTTCCTCCCTGTTTCAGTAGCCAGCATCTCTCACCCAGTCTCTGTCCACTACTGAACTTCTTCCCAGCCCCCCTCCTGTGAGCCACCTCGCCGACAAACTGCGGACGCTTTGGCTGCAAGCCATCAGGAAGCTTGAAGTCATGGCTTCCTTCTCAGTGTGCCATCCTACCTCAAAACTCTCTCATTAATTTCGATGCCTTCTTAAAGGAGACCCTTTCCTAATTTACTTCCCATATGTTCTGGTTTTAGTGTCCAGTGACACAGCTGATTTGCGTGTCTTGTGTATGCATCGTGCAACTTTACTGGGCTTATTCATTAGTTGTTAGCGTGCCATCTGCAAATAGGACTAGTCTCGTTTGGACACTTGTTCTTCTTGCCTATTTGTTTTGACTTGGGCTTGGAGTGTTAGAAGTGGCAGGGTGGGTATCAGAGCCTTGTTTATATTTTAGAGGAAACCCTTAGAGTTCTTTTCACTATGGATTATGATGCTATCAGCAGGAGCTTCATATATAATCTTTTTTTATCTTGTGACAATTAAAAAGCACATCACTGATATTTTTTAACCAAAGCAGAATTGGTTAAAACAGAAAAACATTTAGACCAGTGGGGTAGAATGGAGAATCCAGAGTTATATGTGCAGATATATACAGCCAACATCTTAGCTGATGTTGTCAAGAACACACACACAATAGTCTCAACAAATGGTTTGGGAAAATTGGCTATCCAATATGCAAAACAGCAAAAATCAGGCTCTTGTGGCATATAAAAAGGTAGACATCAAAATACTTCTTACAGAATTCTCAAGGAAATAATAATAATTATAAAAATAGCAAATATATAGAATAAATATTTTAAATAAAGGCTTAGAAAGAAAGACCTGACATTATAAAAGTTATAGAAGAAAACATAGTAAAAACATCTATGGTACTGGCTGTATGTAAATTATTTCACATATACACACATATGTCATAAAAATCACAAGTAGTTTAAAAAAGTCATGTGAGATTATCTCAACTCGAATGATCCACAGTGAAGGGGAAAAGAGTGAAAGCAGCTGAGGGAATGGGAGGATGTTTGTGAACCATGCATCTGGCAGAGGGTTAGTCTCCAAAATATACAAGGCATTCCTGTAGCTCTATATCAAGATACCTCATCGTCTGATAGGAATGGGGTGGGCCTGAGCAGCCATCTCCCTGAAGAAGGCTCACAGGTGGCTACCAGGCACATGAAAAAAGGCTCAGTTTCACTCATCACCTGAAAAATGCAAATCAAGCACACAGTGGGACACTCCCCCCATGCCTGTCAGCACAGCCATTATCAAACGACTGACAGACAGGACACTCTTGGCAGAGAAACTGGATCTCTTGTACACAGTTGGTGGAGAAACCGTTAAAGAAACAGTTAGACAAGATTGGTACAGTGCAGGGGTTCCTTGAAAAAGTAAAACTGCAACTACATCTGCTATGGCAGCCCCACTCTGAGTGACCACAATAACTGAAGACAGGCTACTGAAGGGCTGTCTAACACTGCTGTGTTCATTTCAGCACTAAGCTAAGATGTATAAAGGCCCAAATGACAGAGGGCAAGTTAATTCAGAAACTATGGTGTATATACACACGGGGGAATATTATTGAGCCTTAAACAAGAAGTAAACTTTGATGTGTGCAAAAACATGAATGAGCTTTGAACACATTATACTAAGTGAAATACACCAGTAAGAACAAGCCAAATGTTGTATGATTTCAATTTCACGATGTTTTCTTGTTGCTACAATTAAATGCTGCAGACTGGATGCCTACAGTCAGAATTGAGGTCAGGTGGGCTAATGGCTCTGGAGCCTGAGCACTCGAGGGCATCTGGTGAGGAGCTTCTTCCTGCACCATGACATAGAGAATCACATGGCAAGACAGGGCAAGATGCTTAACAGGAGCTCTGCTCCTCCTCCTCCTTCTCCTCTCCTCCCTCCTCCTCCTCATCGCATCATCTTCATCATCATCATCATCATCATCATCATCATCATCAAACCATTAAGTCTGTGCTTGCTAGTTTTATGTCAACTTTATACAAGCTAGAGTTATTTGGAATGAGGAAATCTCAATTGAGAAAATGCCTCCACCAGACTGGCCTGTGGGCAAGTCTGCTGGACACTTTCTTGATTGATGATTGATGATTGTGCCACCCCTGGCTGGTGATTCTGAGTGCTATAAGAAAGCAGGCTGAGCAAACCATGATGAGCAAGCCAGTGAGCAGTGTCTTCCATGGTCCCTGTTTCAGCTCCTGCTTCCAGGTCCCTGCCCTGTTTGAGGTCCTGCTCTGACTTGCTCAGTAGTGGAGTGTGACCTTCGAGTTGTAAGCTGAAGTCAACCCTTTCCTCCCTAAGCTGTTTATGGTCGTGGGCTTTTTTACCACAGCAATAGACATCCTAATTAAGAGTCCTGACCTCATGAGCTCAGGAACCCTAATTCTCTCGAAGACCCACCTCTAAAGACCATTAGTATATTGTAGTCAAAGATAATGAGTCCTGCTCCTGGTGAGCACAAAGTTAGGACAGCCAAGGAGTTAAAGAGGGAGAAAGAGTAACGACCTGTGGTGGGTAAGGACAGATGGGAGCTATTTCAAAGACAATGTGCTCTCCCAGCAGAGAAACATAGATATTTGGTCTACAGAACAAGCGGCTCACATAGGAAAGCTTTTAGGTCCCAGTACATTTCTACGCATGCTCAGTTAATAAGTGTGTTTCAGATCACGTTCGTTTTAAGGACATAGTTGAAGAAGGAAATATGGTAGGCACATTCAGGCCTGCTTAGCAGTGACATGGAGCGCCTTTGAAAGATTAAGCTTACAGACATGAACACTTCTGGACCTGCTTAACTTGAATCATAGATGCGGGACAGGAGCACCTACAAGCACACTCAGCTTTCTTCAAGTTTTAGCTGAAAAAAGGAAAAAAAAAGTACAATTTGAAGGTCATTGATAATAGGAGTTTTCCTGGAAGACTTCCAGCCTCACACTGGAATTAAGGTTTCAATATATGAAATTTGGGAGAAACGGGGCTGGAGCAATGGCTCAGTGGTTAAGAGCACTGGATACTCTTCCAGAGGTCCTGAGTTCAATTCCCAGCAACCATATGGTGGCTCACAACCATCTGTAATGGAATCTGATGCCCTCTTCTGGTACACAGGTATACATGCAGATAGAGCACTCATACAAAAATAAATCTTAAAAAACAAAAACAAAAGCAAAGAAAAAGAAATTGGGGACACATCAAAAGCAGAGCATGTGGACTGCTTGGTAGTCAAAGTGCTGGAGACTGGGACCGAGTAGAGCTTTCAGGAGCTGGGAAGCTGGCTGGGATAGCATTGAAGTAAGAAAGGTGATGCCTACAGCTCTGCAGCTCGGCAGCTCGCGCACTCACACTCAGACGTCCTGCTTCGTGCCTTCAGCTGTTGTGAAGGAGATAGGTCGCAAGTTAAACGTCACATCGCAGTGAAATTTAAAATAACAAGATATGTTGCTAAGGGAACTTCAGAGAAAAATAGCCTTTGGTGGCCTCTGCTTCCTTGCTCTGAGCCCTCTAGGCACAGAGAGTCTGGGCTGATGGCATCTGATTTTGAGTGTCCAGTTGGGTGATGACTCCCTGCTACTGCCCCTGCCATCCTCCCATCTCCAAAGGGAAAATAAGAACCAGAGGCCCCCAGGCACTCCAGGGAGGTCTGGTCTGACAGCTTCCTCCCCAACAATGAGCTGACACTGGATATCTGCAATCACCAGCCAGTTTCTCTTCCTGGAGGGGCTCAATCAGCTTGTCAGATCCCAGGAATGAGGTGTGCTCTCTGGATATGCAGGTTCCGGTTGGACAACCTCAGAGACTTTAAATGCATTCCAGGTCCCCAGGTTCTAAAGCGACTGCTTGGCCTGCCCATGTTCAGAAGAATGTTTAAAAAAAAAAGAAAAAGAAAAAGAAAAGTTGCCAACCAAGCTAGTTGGTTTCAATTTTCTTTGCCTAAAGATGTCATGGGTTGTGTTTTACATTGGTGGCTGGAGTGCTGCTTCAGATAGTCACAGCAGCCAGTCTTGTTGGGAGAGGAGAAGTGAACATTAAGAGGATGTTTTCTTGGACCACAGCTGTGTCCTGTCTTCCCATTGGCTGACTTACACTTTACAGCATGCTTTTGGCTGTAGAGACTCACACTCTAAACTTTGAGAGCTCACACCCTGTGGAAATTGACATTCCTCAATCACAAACAACAGCAGGGGTGTTGGGTAATGGGATGGCATGGGGTGGACGGGGAGGGTGGATGGTGACGCCTATATTATTAAAGGAATAGAACTCCAGGTACTAGATTATAGACATGCACCTACCTTTACTGTCCATCACGGTGTATACTAAAACCATGCCTTATTGTCTGGAGGTCAGTATTTACCTACATAAAGTGGGAGAGAAGAAACCTATCTTAACAATCCCACAGAAGGCTCACTGGGGTAGATGTTGTGATTAATGACAGGCAACAAGGTGTTGGTGCTTAACAGAGTCCTGTATGCTGCTGCCAGTGAACCAAGTACTATTGCTTGGTGTTGGTCTTGCAGAACTCAATCTTGAAGGCTTTGTTTCTCTGCATAGTGCCGAAGCCTCAAGAATAGCCCCAAAACTGAAGATGCCTCTCCAGCAGCCAATACTTCCTCTTGGACTTGAAGACAAAGGTGAGGCAGTGCTGGCTGTTGGGGGGTCACCATCTAGACAGAGCCTTTCCAGGCTGGGGTACAGATCTAGACCCCAGGGCACTCACAGTATGGAAGCTGTGATCTAGACTGAAAAGGGCTATGCAGTTGTGTACATGTATCCTGACTGGTAACTACGCTAATGCACAGTAGACTGAGTACTTTGTTTCCTTGTGTCTTGTCCAGACTCAGCGATGTTACAGGAAGCTAGAGTCATCAGGATACCTGGAGTTTCCCAGGGACACTCACTCCAAGATCCAGTAGCACATGTGCTCCTTTCCATCTTCATTATAAACACACATGTTAGGACTGCTCTAATTCCAACAGCTTAGTCTCCATTGGCTGTCTTTTTCTTTGGGAATTAGTCATACGCTCATGTTCTTTGCATATTGAGTAATTTTTGGTGCCCTGGATATTTGGAGCTATAATATGGAGATGAAGACTATATTGTGTAATTATGTAGAGTGTTCATGTTTTGTTTTCTCTGGCAAGTTAAACTGTTGGATTTGGTCTGCAAAAGCGTCCCAGGGAAGCAATTCAAATCTCGGCTGAGTTCTTTAGTCACTATCTGGACAGTTTGGAGCCTGCCCTGTGAGTACGTGGTTCATCGATATCCAGAGGCTCATGGTTTATGCCAAGAACCCAGAGCTCCAGTCTCTGACTTCTTCTCTAGAATCACTCATTTATTTCCCAACTCTGAAGCTTTCCTGAGTTTTTTTTTTCTCTGTTTTAGTTTGAATGAGACAAACTTTGGGTTCTCTGTAAGAGATTTAGTTATCCCCCATGATGGTGCCTGTTGCTCAGTGCCTACTCAAGATGACTGTGAACTACTGTATAGTAAGACATAAAAGTTGCAGTCACTCAAGTCCCACCCCATCTCTCTCTCCTTCCAAATATACCATCCAGTTTTTTGTTTTCCAATGTCTCGAGACAGTTGTAGCTTTTATTTTGCCTAGAGTCAACAATTAGACATGGTGAGAGGCTGGGGCCAATAGTTGACATCACCACATCAGAAGCAGATCTCTCTCTAGTTTTAAAAAAATGACCATTGTGGGGCCGTTATTCTTTGGAAGACTGTCTCAGAGCTGAAGATGACTAGGATGCTCCTGACTATCATGTCGGCATTACAGGCTAGAGGGATGATGAAGGGGAAGATCTGCTTTCTAGGTGTAACAGCCACCTTTTAAAGAGTGTTCTTGTGGTCTCTCCCATTAGCTCCCACTAGCCAGCATTTAGTTGTGGAGTTAGCAATGATATATTATTGATAAGCTGGGCACATTGATAGCCAAAAAGGCATTAGTTACGTGATGACAAAGGAGAAAGAATGACTCTTGAGTAAAGCAGCTACAGATAGTACAGAGACTGAACTCATTCTACAAGCAGGGTTTAGTGGTACGTGCCTGTAGTTCCATCCCTTAGAAGACACAAACAATAAAAACTCAAGTCTGAGGACAGGTTTAGCTACACAGTGTGACCCTGTCTCAAAGCAAGCAAAGGTAATACAAGTTAACTGCTTAGTACTAATCCTGAAAGACTGGAGGCACGCTATAAATGGTGGTTTGATAATTGCTGTAGTTATTGTTCACAGTACATATAACTCAAGGAGTGATGGGAATCCCAAGGAGAAACAGCTAGCCCAGCTTGGAGTATAGGTGTGTCAGGGAAGACTCCACAGAGGCAGTGACTCTCAAGCCCAATCCAGAAGACAAATGAGTGTTGACCAGGCCAGACAGGGCAGGAGTCCCAGAGAGGTGAGCCAGCACTGAATAAGGTTAAGGAAGTAAGAAACGCCTTGTCGTGGGTAGGGACATATTCATCTTCTAATAAAGTATAGGCCAGCAGGCACAGATGTGAGAGGCATGGTTAAGGAACAAGGCGTTGTTCAAAATCATCATTTCCAAAAATGTGCTCAGGCTATAATGTGAGGCCGTTTTTTGTGTGGAAAGGGAGCAGTCTTGTTGGAGAAACAGAAGAAATGTATGTGTATACTGTGGTGGTCTGAATGAGACTGTCCTCCATAGGCTGAAACGTTTGAATACTTGGTCTCCAGTTGGTGGAGCCATCTGGGAAGGATTAAAAGGTGTGGCCTTGTTGGAAGGGTTGTGTCCCTGGCGATGGGTTTTGAAGTTTCAGAAGCCCACATCATTTTTGGTTAGTGCTTTCTTTCTGCCTGATTGTGGATCAGGTGTGAGCTCTCAATGACTACTGCTCCAGAGCCATGCCTGCTAGCCTATTGCCATGTTTCCTGTGTGGTAGTCATGGACTCTATCTAACCTTCTAACCATGAGCCCCAAATTATTTATTTTTCTTTAAGATAAGGTTTCTCTTTGTAGTCCTAGTTGTCCTGGAACTCATCCTGTAGACTCAGTTGGTCCTGAATTCAGAGATCTGCCTGCTTCTGCCTTCTGAGTACTGGGATTAAAGGCATGTGCCACTATCACTTGGCCAGTGAGCCTCAAATTAAATGCTTTCTTTTATAGGTTGCCTTGGTTATGATGTTTTGTCATGGCAATAGAAAAGTGACTAAAACACACACACACACACACACACACACACACATCATTTCTTTTTGGAAATCCAGGGCAGAGATGGAGACATAAGACATGAGCTGCATGGTCACTATGGTCCTCTGAGTGATCCAGGCTCCTTGTCCTCCATAACTCTTCTCAAAGATAGGCACTTTTAAAAACATGCTTGACATGTTTGGTCAGGCAGGAAGTGGAGAGCTGATAACAAGGGAGAGGGCTGCTTGGCTGGCTGGCCTTCTGCCTTCTCTGTCTTGTGATTTGCCAACTCAAGTCTGGTCATAAACAACCAGGTCTCTGGGTAGGCGGGAATGGAGGAGGGTGCATTTCTTCATAGAGTGTGCTGGGCACCAGGCTGTGGGAATGGAGGAGGGTGCATGGAGCATCTCTAAAGGGTCAGCCACTAAGTTTCTTCTCCTAGCTTCTTTTTCTAAAAGAAGCATCTATATCTCTGCTTCTGTTGCTGCTTCTCTGGGGTAGTTTTCTTCTTTCAGTGCAGTTCAGTTTATATACAGAGTCTACTTTTGAGATGCCAGGGCCTTGGGCTGGGCTTTAAAGAACTCTTCCTTGGTGTGTGTGTATGTGTGTGAGTGTATATGTGTGTCTGTGTGAGTGTGTGTGTATTTGTGCATGTGTGTGTAAGTATGTGCATGTGAGTATGCATGTGTGTATGTATATGCTTGTGTAAGTGTGTGTGAGTGCATGTACGTGTGCATGTATGAGTGTTTCTGGTGTTGAGTAATAGATAATGGAGCACAGTGGATTGATTTCCTCTACCCTCCTTTATTCTGCACAGAAACATCCATCCTCCCAACCATTTCTCTATTAATGAGCATTCGAGATGCTCCTGAAGCTAAGTGCCCATAATGAAAGAGGAAGGCCAGGTAGCCAATGGCCAGGTGTCCTCTGGAACAACTGAAGTAACAAGCCAACATACTTCCCACCATTTTCAAGGGACCCCGACCTTTGTGTACACTGAAAGTGCCAGCAGGAGCGTCTGCCCTTGCAGGCCCCGCCTCTTGTGCAGACTCAGATCCTCAAGGTCAGGGACTGAGCTTCGAAACAGATTTCTGAAATTCCATTTGCTTCCTTTAATTGACTTAGACAGTTCACTCTCATTTTACTGATTCCTCCTTGAGATTTAGAATGAGCTTTTAATAAGTAAAGGCAAACATCCGCCTCCTACCCATTCCGTCTCACTTGCTTTCACTGGTCAGGAATTTCATTCCAAATTAATTTTTATCCCGACATGAGCCATTGTTATTAGCATTTTCTTTGTTTTCAGTTCCCTCTCATGAGCCTGGTGTACTAGCATCTGTTATAATCTCAACACTTGGGCAGTGGAGGCAGAAGGATGGCGAGTTCAAGGCCAGGCCGGGCTACAGAGCACTATCTTAAAAACAAACAAAACAAAAAATGCCTCTTGTTCCCTAGCTCTTCTCTCTGGAACCATTTGCCTTTTTTTTTTTTCTGTCCTTTAGTGAAGCATGTATTCTGTCTGAGCCAATTCTTGTGTTTTTACCCCTGAGTGAGAATTAAGCCAGACTTAAAATTCTGCATAGGCCATCAGTATGCCAAATAAGCTACCTCACCACCCCTCATGTCAGCATTCTGGAGGGCACCTCCTTAGTACCCAGCATTCCTAGCACCCTAAAGATCTTTCTTGTCTTCTGTGTGTATGCTCACAAGTTCCTTTGCATTCCATCTCCAGAGATGTCTGAATCAAGCGATTTCACGTATTTGGAAAATGCTAGCCATCATATCTTCAGAGATCGACTGCTCCTGAATCTCCTTCAGACGGTTCCGTTAGCGCCCATCAGACTTTCCAGCCTTGCCTCGTGCTGTGCTGTGTTGATGGCTCTCTGGCATTCCCTGTTTCTCTATTCCTAGGCTCCTGTGTTAGTGCTTCAGTTCCAGCCCTTCCCTCCCTCCCCCGTCTCTACTCAGACTTACATCTCAGTAATTTGCTTCTGTTTGAAGAGGTTTTATTTATTTCCCAAATGGTCACATTTCAGTCACTGTTTCTGGATTGGGTTTTCAATCCTCAGGTTTTACTTCATTAAATGTTTCAAACTTAGAAATCCCACCTGTTCTTTTGACCAGTCCAGCGTCTTGAGTCCTTCCGGTCGCAGGACTCTCCCAGCAGCTGCATCTTGTTGTTCTCGGGTGTCTTACACCTCAGTTTTCTCTGAGTTCTATGTGCCCAACTATGACTCTATAGGGAGCCTGCGGGGCCCACAGGATGGCTTGTGACTCTTCCAGAGAGCCACTTGCTTGGGACTTCCTGTTTTCCTGGATGAGCAGGGGGTAACTTTGAACTACAGACTCAGGCAGTGCAGGCTGCAGTTAGGCCTGTCTGTCAGCATACCCCTTATTTTATTTTTTCATTTCTCTACTTGGACATGGACCAATATATTTGTGTCATCTTGTCTCCCTTTGCTGGTTGGTAGATCCCCCCCTCCCCCAGTCTATGTTATTTGCTGAGGGCGTAGGCCTTCAAGGAACGCAGCTCTCATGCTGGGAGGATGGGGCGATCACACCCAGGGGCTTGTTTTTTCCTGTTGCCTCAACTCACAGTGTTGGTGTTAGCTTATGCGCAGAAGTTGCCCTGGCACAACACTTCCTGTCCAGACTGAGACCCTCTGTCCTTGTCACATCTGACACCAGTATTCCCACTACTCCTAATTCACCACTGCATTTTTAAATGCATACTTATTTGGCCTTTTTTAAAAAAAAGGTTTATTTATTTATTATATGTAAATACACTGTAGCTGTCTTCAGACACACCAGAAAAGGGCATCAGATCTCATTATGGTAAGCTACCATGTGGTTGCTGGGATTTGAACTCAGGACCTTCAGAAGAGCAGTCAGTGCCCTTAACCACTGAACCATCCCTCCAGCTCCTTATTTGGCCTTTTTAACACTTAAAGAATATCAACTCCACAGTACCCTCAGGAGCAAAAGTCCTCATCAGAATGTTCAGGTATGATTAGGAGTCAATGCCATGGTGCACTCTGGCCATTCGGTCCATTGTCTTTAATTG
The DNA here is from genome assembly GCF_008632895.1 of Mastomys coucha. Taxonomy (NCBI): domain Eukaryota; kingdom Metazoa; phylum Chordata; class Mammalia; order Rodentia; family Muridae; genus Mastomys; species Mastomys coucha. Next base: position 92,267,798 of record NW_022196906.1, on the reverse strand, counting down.
TTTTGTGTTTTGACTCTTAGCTTATGTTAGTTCTTCAGAAGTTTCTAGCTGAACCAGTGAGTCCGCCAGTACATTGAGGAAGGTGCAGGCTGCTCCTGCCACCATGGTACAGAGGCAGGGATGCCTGTGGTGTATACCCTGAAGCAGGAACTCAGGAGCTCAGGAACTGCACTTGGCCTAGAACCCCGGACCAAAGCCTTTGTCTCCCTGCTGGGAAGCTTCCCCTGCCTCTTTCCCATCCTGGGACCCAGGGAGAGGACAAAAAGTTCATTTTCTGTGACTTAGAAGAGCGCATTAGCTTCTGACCTCGGGTATATACATGACAGTGGAGGTCACTGGATAGGCAGGTGCTTCTAGAAGGGAGCCATCCATTTTTTTTATATATTTGTTCTTGAGAGCTTACTGTGGCTGCGAACACTTGACAGCAGAATCATAATAGCTATCAAGTTCCTGGGGTGCTGTGAATGGTTTCCACTGAGACCTGTACTGCTGGGAACACTCCAGTCGGCTCCAAGTGTCCTGGCCACTTGAAGTGGGGCTGTGCCTAGAAAAGGAGAATGGGGAGACCTAGGTCGTGTATTCAACCGACCCCTTGAGTACTTTTAAGTGCCAGACATTTGTTCCTGGCTGATGGGCCATAGGTAAGAATGAAGTCTGGCTTTTGTCCCCAGGGATCTAGGAAGAGCCTGGCACACACAAACCCCTGTGTGTCACCTTGCATCACCTGCCCTAGCCTTTCACTTAGATGAAATATCTAAGGCCCAGAGAGAGAGGGGAACCAGCTCAGGGCTGCATAACAAATGCTTATATCACAGAAAGCGAGTTTGACAACAAAGGATGAGGAGGATTTGCATCTTGTGTTCCTTGGAAGTCACCTGCCTATCAAGGGACCTGCACTGTCATGTACATACCTGAGGTCAGCTGTTTAGAAGCTGATGTGCTCTGCACCTCTGGGGCTGGCTTGGCATGACCCCTACCCCTTTGCCCTTCCCCTCAGTTCCCCAGGCAAAGAAGACAGCTTGAGCAACAGCTTTGCTGCAGTCTAGGTCAAGGGATGGGGTGGCCTTCTTCTCCCACCCCGTCAGAGCCCACACCACATGGGCCATGGTTATCAGGCTCCAGCTGGGACTAGTGCTAGGAGGTGCTGGGGCTGGAAGCACAGCTCAGGACAGGCTGACACGGCTGGGGGGAGATAATCTGCATCTCCAGACAGAGGGAGAAATGTAAACACAGGCTTCTGGGTCAGCAGTCCTGGCCATGGACAGTGGGCATCCTGCTGCTCCTGTGTTCACAGAGCCCACTGTGGGGATGTCCCCATGTCCTGTGAGCAAAAGGATACAGCTGTTTTGACTGCGAACATCTCTATGAGCCAGCCTCATCTGTAGAGTGTCTGAGTGGTGAACTTGGCTAGTGTGTGGGAAGAGGGGAAGTTATGAGGAGGGCCATGTCCACTGCAAAGCTTAGTCCCACCCCCTCTGCCTCATAAGTCCACATGGGGCCTCCTCCTGTGGCTCACTTGATTTCTCTGTGCCTCAGTTTCCTTCTCTGTAAAATGGAGATTATTTTAGACCAAACTTCATAGTGGTATTTGAGCTTTATTGGTTCTACAAACCACTATCACAACCTCTTAGGGCCTAGAACAGCAGTTCTCAACCCACAGGCTATGATCTCTTTATGGGTCAAAAAACCCTTTCCTCGGGGGGGGGGGGTGTCATATATCAGATATCCTGCATATCAGATATTTACATTATAACTCATAGCAGTAGCAAAATTACAGTTGTAAAGTAGCAACAAAAATAATCTTATGGTTGGGGGTCACCACAGCATGAGGGACTGCGTTCAAGGGTCGCAGCGGTAGGAAGGCTGGGAAGCCCTGGTTTAGAGACTTCAACTGTAAAGAGAACCCACACAGCCTCCCTCCCCCTCTCTCTCCTGGAACTGGGATGGCAGGTAAGAGAGCATGCTGGGTGTAGGCCTGGAGCAGGACCAGCACTCAGATTAGTGTGTATGGCGGTTGGTATAATTAGCTACTGACAACACACACCACCACAGCCTGGTCTGCCTCTCCGTCTCCTCCCTCTGTCATGACTGACTTGGAACTCAATTGCTGCTACTTAGTTACACTCTCCTCCAAGAAGTCTTCCACGATTTCCCACGGCTAAATTACCACTCCCTTCCCCGCTTCACCCTGCCAACTTACTACAGCACTTGCCATTGGCCTCTGTCATGTGGATTAGCCTTTCTGTATCCAGACTTGGCTGTTTGTTCAAGACAATGCAGGGTCCTGCCCCCATCCTGCTTCCCTATGGCTGGCACACTGTAGATGCCCATTATGGATTTGTTGACTGAAGATGAGTCGAGCCATCACTTTTCTTCTCAGGGCATCTTTAAGGTCATGAGAGTCCATGACCAAGGATCGAGAGTGGGGTTGGGCACAGAGTCATGATCAATGGCATGTATTAGCATCCTTATAATGGCAAAACACCATTAGGTGATCTTTAGCTCACTTTTGTGAAGTTTGAAGAATTATTTCCCTACCGACTTTGGATGAGAAATTAGAGACAAGAGGGGTTAAGCACCTTGCCCAAGGTTACCCTGCTTGGAAATATATATGGGGTCAGGACTCATACTACATAGGATATATCTAGAGCCAATGTAACAGCATGTATGTGTGTGAATGTGTTTGTCTATGTATGTGTGTGTGTGTACATGTGAATGTGTATGTGTGTGCACATGTGCGCATGTGTGTGTGTGTGTGTATGTGTGTGTGGTGTGTGTGTGCATGTGCTGGTTGGTAGGCAGATAGGTACATCTGCTTAGGGTTGGTATATTCTGGGCAGTTCCTGTTGTGCTTGCTGGGCAGGCTCTGGCTGTAGGTAGACCCTAGGCCTGGAGGTAAAAGAGGCAGCTGTTGCTCTGAAGAGTATTCATGTGATCCAAAAAGCCATTTGCCTGGCTGGAAGTGCTGAGGGGTAGGGTGGCAAGCAGGGACTGCTGTAGGCCTGAGAGGCCACTGCCCATGCACAATTATTCTATAATTAGTTTTATCATCTTTCAGCCCAGCACCAGGGACGCTGTGCTGAGATGTACAGGGTGTCTGCCATCGTAGTCTCCAAACTCTTGATTTGGTTTGCTCCCTTGGCAAGCAACAATGGACAAAATGATTGCTAGGAAATTGGAGAGAGCCTTTGGTGGGAGGGGAATACCTGTTAGGGAACACATTTATGTCACAGGCTCTCATCCGTGTTGCCAGGCTTCATACATTCTAGCGTGGGGAATCTGACTTCCTTACGCAGTGGTGGGAGAGGGTTCGGAACATGGATTATCAACCAGGCCCTACCCTTGAGGATAGGTCTGTCAGGTCAAGGAATGAGACAAGACAGTGAGGATGCTCAGCATGGGGAGGAACCCTCTGGAAGAGTGGGCACATGTAGCTCCCACTGGGCAGGGTGGGCTGGTGTGGGAAAACTTGGAGGATGTCACAGTTGGGGTGAAATCTGAAGGATGAATTTAAGACAGCTAAAGAAATAAAACGGGGGACACTTCCGTGGCCTGCGGGTAGCATAACTGGCTGGTAAGAAGAGAAGGTTTCAAGACATACTCAGTAGTCTAGTTAGGATGGGGAGCCATGCCTTTGTGCCCCCACATACACTGGAACACTGACAGAGGCAGTGACTGGAAGCCTACAGTGGCATTGCCTATATACATGTTTTCTATAAAGTGTCATTTTCCAGGAACATTTAGTTATTCACATTTTAGTGTGATTAAGGTTTTTTTCTTTTCTTCTCCCCTGAAAAGCTTTAGCTCTTTGCATGGGGATGAATGTTGAATGACGGAGCAGGTCACCCTGTTCAAAGTCTGACACGCTGCCTCTCCTGTCACATTCCATGCGGCTCTCAAGCCCCCTGGAACCTGTTGACACACTCAGCTTATAGCCCCTCTGAGACCAAACAATCTTGTTTGCTGTGCCCTGCAGGAAGCTGAGAAACCTGATATCTGCCCCATGTTCACCTCTTGCTAGCCCTCAGGGAGGAAGAGGCCTTTCTGGCCTTCTGGTACAGGAGCATGGCTTGGCTCAGGCCCCAGACTCTAGGACCTGGCTCTGAGGGATTTAGGGCAGTGTTGGGTGGCCCCCTGGCCAGGCCACCTGCTCAGTGCCAGCTCACTGTTTCTGTGACCAGCCCTGCCTTGTTCCCACACGTGGTGCCCTCTTTGTAATAGATGAAAAACTGCTGGCAACATGGCTCTGACCCCACAAATTCTGAGAGAGGAAGACTCAAGAAAGAGCCATTCTCAGTTACATATGTTCCTGTTGAGGTCCTGAAGAGGGTGTTGGGTCCCCTGGAGCTACAGTTACAGTGGCAGGGAGACCCCATATAGGGGCTGAGAATCAAACCTGGGTCCTCTGTGACAGCAGCAAGCAGTTCTAACCACTGGGCAATCTCTCCAGCCCTCTTTTCTTTTGAGATAAGATTTTATCTAGCCCAAGGTGGCCTTGAATTTGCTGGGCAACCCGGGGTGAGTTTGAATATTTGATCCTCCTGTCTCTACCTCCCAAGTGCTGGGATTATAGCCAGGTACTACCAGGCTATTTCATTAGTGTTTGTTTGCTTGTTTGTTTGTTTAATGAAGTTGTAGTGTCAAGCCCAGGGCTTTGTGTATGCTAGGCAAGCATTCTACAACGTAAACTAACTACATTCCTTGCCATCTCTAACATTGCTGTGGTTGGTTAATGTGGTCTTAGACCTGGATACCTTTCCTGGATAGGGGGAAAAGTCCTTATTATACATGTTCCGGAGTAACTAGGAGCAGTGGCCCCTTTTAATGTCCCACAATTGCCCGTTTGTGCTATAACTGATAATTTACATGATCACCCTGGTCTGAGTTGTAGGCTGGGCTTCATCCATCAGTGCCCACCTCCCTATGTGTGATGGTGTGTTGGAGAATGTCTTTTCTCCCTTGGCCAAGCCTGCTAACATGGACAACAGGGATCCAGTACCAGTGTGAGTGGGGCCAGTTCACGAGCACACAGGAATGGCCAATGGAATGAGCTTGGTCAGCAAAAATCCTGAGTCTGGAGTTTGGAGAGTAAGGTACTCCAGAGCTCAGTCCAGCTGGTTGCATAGAGGCCTGTGCCTGCTGCTGGGAGCCAACACAGCTGTGCCAGGCCTGGGGAGGTTATACTTCAGAGAAAGATGAACTATGGGTCTGGATTAATTTTTTTGTGTTTTACTGATAGTAATAGCAATAGTCACTATGTAATTATAACTACCTCTAATTAAGCCTCACTTAAGTTCCAGGTTATAGATACTTGTATCTGAAAAATATTTATGTATAATATGTGTAATACATACATACATTTTTGTGTATTAAATATGTATGAGAAATAGCACACATACACATATACACGTATACACATACACATGAACACACACATCTACATATGCATACACACACATGCACACTCCTTAAATTAGTCCACAGTTGCTGGGGGAGGGGGGAGGGGTACAAAGATATGAAGGGACAGTCATGTTACATCATTAGTAAATGGCTCAGTTCTGTGTGACCTTGGGGTCTGTGCCCCTTGTTGTCATCCCTTCATCCTTTATCCTCTCTGTTGGAATCAAGTATGCCACTTGCATAACCCTGCCAGTCCAGACAGTCCAGGAAAGGAGGGGACCTTTCTGTCCCAGCTTGTCCCTTGCCCTCCCTGGGCCAGACCTGCCCTGCAAAGGCCAAGCTTGGGGCCACATGAGTTGCCGCTAAGCTGTCTTTCATCCGGCCCTGCGGTGATTTGTTCAGCGTGCAGTGCAAATTTCCCTGTCTCAAGACATGGGATCTGGTACAGCTCTGCCTGGATCAATGTCCGACCCCTTTCAAGTTCTGCAGAGAGTTACTTCTCTCCAAAGTTCAGACCTGCCAGACTCAATAACTCTACAAAAATGCTTGGATGAAAATTGCTCCAAGCAATCCCAGCGGAAAGCCAGCACCTCACCCCTCGTTTAAAGTTATGATCCTTATCATAATTAATTCAATAAAGAAGTAATGCGCTTCAACCTAGGCAGAGAGAATAATTTTCTGTCCTGACTGGTATAAACTTTCAACTAGGGACATTTAAACTCTGGGTCTGAGCTCTCGAAGCAAGTAATAAATTGCAGACCCCAGCCGGGGCTGCAGAACCCTAGCTTAAACTGTAGTAAATGGGCCACTCTTGGAGAGGGGAAGGTTTGGATTCGGGTGGGCAGCTCCAATAAATAGCGGAGTGTTGTTTATAAACCCTGCAGTCCTGGCTGGCCTCCGCTTTGAGACAGGCAGTAGCATTTGCTTGTTGAAAGCATCAGAGCCTTTGATCTTTCACTTGGAGGGCCCACCTTGAGTCTTTCCTTGAAAACCCCTTATCCTTCTGTAATTGAAAGGTAGGATTAGCCTGGCTTGCAAACACATTCACACAATCTCAGGAGACTCAGGCTGGGAGATGATGCTGGTCCCTGCCCAAGCTGCTTCCCTACTCTTCCTCACACCCTGAGAGTGAAGAGCCTCCCATGTTATCCCTGAAGACTATTAGATTCACAGACACTATAAATCTAGCAAGCAAAGTCTCTGGAAGCAAGTTAAAATAGAGAGAAAGTGAGTCTCCATCAAAACAACTTTTGGATCGCATATTATGGGAAAAGATGAATTCAATAGCCGTTGTGTTCTGAAGGTAACTCCGGGGGTCGAGGAGATGGAGTTCCTTAAAGCCGTTCAATTTTGGAACACCAGGGCCATCGTCAGATGTGCATTCTTTCAGTCCTGGCTTAAGGCTTTGAGACTTCTTCGTGAGCCAGGTGGACCGTGAGCATACATTCCAGAACTCGAGGGCCCGCTCTCCAGTCCACAGGGATGAAAGCAGTCAGGTTACCAGCAGCACGCACTGGAGTTCACACAGGGAGGCACAGTGATTGGAGCATCCTGCTTGCCTTTCCAAACCCTGCCAGGCTTGCGCAGCACCCACACCCAAGACCGCAGCCAGCTCTGGAGAATCAATTAAGCATATTTATGGATGGTATTCATCAAAACACATAAACTACACACACGAGGCAGCCTCTGGCCCTTTTGGTAATGTGACAAATACAAAAGGCTGCCCAGGATGGAGGAAGAGATGGTAAGAAGAACCCAGGAGACTGGGTGGGACAGAGGATGAATAAGCCAAGCCTGGTGCCACCCCACATGTCCTTTGGAGCATGGAGAAATAGCATAACTATGTATAGAAATAATAATGGGTATCACACATGGTAAACTTTTTTCTGCAGATTTGTGAGGGAAATTATGATTTTCCATGTTTGTCTTACCTGCATTGGTATTGGCCACCCCTTGAGGGTCCTTTAGTTTTTGGCACAGTCAAATAACAAACAGTGATGGTGTTTCCTCTCGGCCTTTAAAGTGTGTGTGTGTGTGTGTGTGTGTGAGTGTGTGAGAGAGAAAGAGAGACAGACAGACAGACAGACAGACACGGAGGGAGACAGAGAGAGAGAGAGACAGAGAGAGAGAGAGAGACAGAGAGAGGAGATTCCCATTTTATGAATTGTTATGCTGGAGAGCCAATTTATAAAAAAAAAAAAATGAAAAAAACTCTCAGTGAGCAATTACCAGCCCAGGCTACTGGCAGCTGGACCAGCTCCTGAGCATTCTGCTCCAACTGCATCCAACTGACCCTTTTCTGGGTCCATCTTTTTGGGGTGAAGGGGCCAGAGAGACAGTTTTCCTGGGTCTCCTAACTGGCTTAGGAGTCAGTGGTGTCGGTGAGGTAGGCTTCCCTGACCTTGTCCCCAGAGGGAGAAATGACCTTTTTAAGGCTTTCTGGGGCTTAGGCCAGCCCTGCTCAGTGCTTTCAAATAAAGCTAATCACGCACCGAAACAGCAGGACACAGGAAACCCTAGGACGAGAATACACATTAGAGCAGCAGCCCAGAGCCAGAGAGCCAGGCTCCATCTACTTCATGACACAAGCATTTGAGCCAGCACGTCTGACCAACGCTCTGAACCCCCGCTCATGCCCCCTTCCACCCCCGATCCCTCTTGGATTGATTAAATTGGCTCAAGATGACACCAATAATTGGCTCAAGATGGGGCTTCGACAGGCCCAATGATCCATATCTTCACATTCCCTAAAATCAGCCCTTTCAGCTCTGTGTTGGATTTAGGATGGTTTACATTGGCTCCGTCACAAACATTTTAATAAAGTCCCAGAGAAACCGCAAGCGGGTGACATCATTGGATGGTGTTAAAAAAAAAAAAAAAAGCCCCATTTTGTAAGAGAGAGGCTGGGCCTCCTGAGTATGGTCTGGGTCTGGGTCTGCCCCCCCCCCACCTCGGGTTCCATCATTCTATAATTCTCTGCTGTAATTAGGACCATAATAGTTAAAACGAGGTGATGCAGGGGGGTGACTGACAAAAGACATTACCTAATAAGTCAAAAACAAATATGAATATTTTGACATAAAGTAGCCAAGAAGATGAGAGGCTGTAGGTCGGATGTGCAGGCCCCAGGGTCGAGGGGCGCACATGTCATAGCACTAATGTAAGGACACCCCCATATCCCCTGTCCCAGGACAGACACAGGACAGCAGGGTCCTGGAGCCAAGGACCTGATGCCAGGGAGGGAATCTGGTCTGAATCGTGGGATCCCCACTAAGAGAATTTCTTTCTGAGGGACAGGCAGTTGGGAGTTTTCATATTCTCTTTGTACTATCTTGTTTGTTTTTTCCTGAACATTCTCTAAGGGTTGATGTTGGGTTTTTTTTTTTTTCCCTGCTTTTCAAAAATTTCGATTATGTCCAGTGGTTATAATTACATATCAGACAGACGACATCTGAAATGAAATGCACTGCTAACGTCAGTAGTGGTTCTGTCTGGATAGTAGAATTGGGAGAACTTCTGGCTTCTCTTCTGTCATTTTTATAATGGATTAAAAACTTTTGACAGGAAACACTTGAACTTTATGAAGTCAACTCAGTTAATCCAGACGTGGAGTATGCACATACGGGTCATTCCTCCCATTGCTAAAAGGATAAGCTGATGGCTTCGTTTCAGTGTCCTATTGAACTTTGAAGACATATCCTATTTAAGTGGCTTGAACATGAAAGGAGGAAGAGATGCTGAAATGGCCGGCCGGGTCCAGCTTCCCAGAGTAGCGGTCCCTCCACCATGGGGCTGAGGTGAGCATGTATGGATGGGATCCTCTTGCCTCTGCTGTACTTCCCCAGAAAGGACTGGTGCATTTGTCAGATTGCTGCCTGAAGTTGTGTGGTGGCTTTCTCAGAATAACTGGCTCATGCTGGCCATCACGGCTGATGGACTCCTCTGGGATTCAGGGTCCCTGACACCTGAGTCCACCTTGATCACTTTTTCTGTCTACAGGACAACTTCGTTTATCTTCCTCTCTAAATATATGTGTGTCGTGGTCTCGTCAAGGGGGACCTGGGGACCTCGCAGTTCACCTGAGGCGGAGAAAAGTGAGATTGCATCAGGCGTGTATGACTGTGTTCTAAACAGTGCAGCATGTCTTTTAACCAAAGCTAAACCAGGCAGGGACTGCTCCCAGAACTCAGCCTCACTTTCTTCGCTACTGCTGGGAAACACTCGCCTGCTTCACTGCATACACCTACTACGGGAATTTGATCTTTTTCTTAGCACTGAACAAATGAATTAGCAAATTTGTACAATGTAAATTTTTTTTTATTTATTGTTTTAATTCCCGTCCCCCCCCCCACGCACACACACACAAAGAATGCTGGAGTTGAGTCTTTCCTTCCTTCTTCTGTAAAGCCCCCTTTTTTTCCAGAGAGGAGGAAGGACTTTGGGGTGAGACATATGGGAGATTCAAGTCACCCCATTTCCCCCCTTGATGTGCAACCATGAATTGGCCTTTATGATCCCAAGGTCACTGTGTGAATGGTGTGTAAGATGAACCCAGTGATGTAGAGTCCGAGCCCAGACAGTCTGACAAAGGAAGGCGATGCTCACAGGCTCCAGGTGGGGAAGAAGGAGACTGTGGTTTCAGGTGGAGCTGGCGCTGAAGGTGTCTGGATAGTCTCTCTGGAACTCAATTTCCCCACTTACAGCATGGGGCTTGGCTAAAGCACCGAGTGTCACAAGCTCAGTTGCCCAGCCTCAAGTCTTGCCCTTGCCTTTACTCTGGGCCAGTCTGGCGGTCCTGTAAGTTGCAAATCTCGCTCTCTGTAAAATGGGGTCCTTGTCGGTTTGGAAACTTCAGGGCCAGGCTTCAAGTGTGGTAAGAAGCCTTGGCATCTGCTTTTCTTATTGTTCTCACGGTGACCGTCTCCCTAGTTCCTTCAGCCCCCCCCCCCAGCCCCCTTTAAAATACTGTATCTCAATTTCCCCTGCCTCACATTTTCAGGGAAAGAGCGATTTTTATTTTGTTCCTCAACATTAAGGTAACTGCAAACATATTGCCAAAAGAAAATAAAAGGTACGTCTCCCGCTTCAGCCTGCAATAACTTAAAGAAACAGACTCAGGGAAAAAAAAAAAAATCAAGGATCCAGCAGTGTCTTGATTCTGTACAAATGTTCGCTTCCTTCAAAGAGGCAAAAAGGCAAGTCCTGCCAGATCTGATTGCGCAGACCGGGAGGATCTGATCGCCCGTCACTAAGGCTACTAATCAAATTTCCATCCAATATGCTCACGAAGGATTTCCTGATCAAACACTTAGGCCTGCCCCTCCGCACCCCTGTTAGCTAACATGTTTTATATGCAGAGGGGTCATCAAAAGTGTAATTGCCTTAAGAAACTTAATCCCACATTCTTGTCAACCTGAAGATAGCTAATGCACCGGCTAGCTGATATTTTTGCAGCATCAAGAATACACCAGAAATTAGGCTCTTGCTCTCCTTTCTTCCAGCAGACCTGGACACCTAGGTGCACTGATGGCCCTCGCAGGCCAGGTAAAAAGATAAGTTTGCTTTACGATTAATTGGCTTTTCCCGGGGAAAGCAATGTCATGTCCGCACAGCTCTAGAAGCCTGAAACAGGCACTAGGGTCCAAGCCCAGTGGTTTATACTAGTCAGCGTGACACTATTTTGGCCTCCATGTCCAACCCTTACATGGGAATGCTTTTGAGAACACTGCACCCACATTATATTCTTATTCATTCATTTGGCCAGAGCTTTGGAATGTTTTCCAAAGAGTTTTGCTGGATCCGCAATGAGAAAGGACAGCAGAAAGCGAAAGTACACCTCCAGTGAAAGGTCGAGTGATCACCGATCTTAATGTTAGTTATTGTGCTCAATAAAGCCAATTAAAATCATTACATGCTTGATACTGGCAGATTATATGGATGTATTCTAAACACATGCCTAACATTTCAGCATTTTGCCATGCTTTATGGCTCTTACGGAAAATTGAGGCAGGTTATTGATTTCTTTTTAAGCTCTTCACGAAGACATTTCTCATATTTGAAGCACATATTATCTTTCTCCAAATAATCATTTTGTATAAGTATGTTTCAAGATGTCTTTTCTGAGTTTCCCCTATTTTTAAAATTCAGGTTAAAACTAGCCCTGGAAGGAGTTTTCATTAAATCCATTTGTACACTCATGCACGCGCACACGCACACAATGTCTGTGTATATACCTGCACAGACACACTGCCTCGTTGAGACTTGTGGTTTGAGTGAAAAGTGGCCCCAGTCAGGTTGGGATAAGTAGGTCAGGAAATTTAACCTGACTCTCCCAACCCCAGCCATCATCCACAAGGTCTAGAAAGGCCAGCTTTGTCGAGGCTCGGGGATCCTTGGTGTCTGAGTGGCAAAACCGATTTGGGGTCCTGTCTGTTCTATCCTAACATTTGCCCCAGACTTCTCTGGCAGCACTAACTCTGCCCTGCCTCTGAGTGCAGGGCCCCACCCCCATGTGATTGCCCTGACTCCACTCCAGGGGAAGGTCAGAGGTCATTTGCATGGACTTGTTCGGCTGCTTTGGGCTGACAAAGAAAATATGTTCCTTGTGTTTCTAAAGGGTGACTACAACCTGTTCCAAGGGCCAAGTGAGACAAGTTTAAAAGAGGTCAGAATGCAAATGAGGTGAACAAATGAGAAAAGTCACTCATTCTCGGAGGGAGGCTGGGTACACACCAGCAAGCAAGAAGGGGGTTCTCCCCTACTTTTCTAAACTATTAAGCAGCCCTCCGATGTCATAGGTTCTGCAGAAATGTCCCTCACACCTAGGATAGTCTGATCCTGCTGACCTCAAAAGCCTGTGTTCCCACCCAGCCCCCAAGAGAACAGTATGCAATGTTAGCCTTGGCTAACTTTATGTTATGTGTACACACAACCACACCTGCTTGAACCCCAGATGTACGCGTGGCTAACAGACGAGGGAGACATCTGTGGGGAAGAATTGAGGAAAAATTGTTCTGTCGTGTTCTGGATGCCTGGATACAAGGAGCAAGTCCTCGGACTTTAGGCCATCAAGTTCCCTGGGTGTCCTCAGCATGGGGGGGACAGTTTAAAAAGAGGGCTTCCCAAATTCCCTACAGTCTGTCCCTCCATAGCTACCCTAACCATGGACTTCATTACATTCAGTATGAACTCTTGTTGCGCCCCAACTGTCCTGTATGTATGTTGTGAGGTCACCTCTTGGAGAGGTTAGAGTGCTGTTTCAACCCATCTCATTCATTCAGTATGGCCACTCTGCATCTTGTCAGGCCCTGGTGTAGGGGCTGGATATAGGCTGACTAGATTTGATCCCGGGCTAGGAAGGCTTTTGCGGGAGGTCACTCACTCAGTCCTGTCATGTTATCAAAGACATGGCTGTGCACAGAACCTCTGTGAGGAGAGAATTCTTAGCTTGTTTTGTTGGAGGGGGCAGCTCTTTATTTTCTTACAGAACGGGCTCTTTGAACCAACCTCAGGCTGCAAGGGACAGACTGTGTTGCAGTTCATTTCCTGTAGTCTGCTAGTTGGAAAAGAAATATGGCTTAGCAGCTGCACTTAAAAATTATTTTAAGCCGGACGGTGGTGGCGCATGCCTTTAATTCCAGCACTTGGGAGGCAGAGGCAGGTGGATTTCTGAGTTTGAGGCAAGCCTGGTCTACAGAGTGAGTTCCAGGACAGCCATGGCTACAGAGAAACCCTGTCTCGAAAAACCAAAAAGAAAAAAAAAATTATTTTATATGTTAGTGAGCAATCAATTCAGAGGACCTTTGAGTTTGGAGAGCCCATACAGGTCTTGGAGGCCAGCTTCTGTGTTTGATGGACAAAGATCCTGAGCCCCAGAGGATAAAGGATTCCCTCAGATGGTTTGGGAGTTACCAAGCAGCAAGTGACTTGTGTTGTTAGTGTAGAGATATTTTCCGAGGAGCTTACTGCCTCAAACAGAACAGGTCTCAGTTACTCCGGGCAGCCGCAGAACTTGACAGGGTTTGGGAAGCAGTTCCCACATCAAGTTTCACATAGCTTCAACTTTGTTTTTACCAAAATGCATCTGCAGTTCAGAGACATCTTATGCCTCCTAGGAGGAACGGGGCAATGGGGATAGTTTCTATTTTTGTAATGATCTCTGATCTTTTACCTTTGGGAGATTTGTAGTTAAACCAATGCAGCTTGCCAACTTCCCTTGAAAGAAGGAAAGGAAGAAATAAATAAATAAATAAGAAAGAAAGAAAGAAAGAAAGAAAGAAAGAAAGAGAGAGAGAGAAAGAGAGAGAGAGAGAGAAAGAAAAGAGAGGAAGAGAGAGAGAAAGAGAAAATGAAAGAAAAAGCCATTAGAGTTCCCGTCGGAAATCTGAGCATAAATGGAGATTTCAAATAAAAACAGTGAGGAATTTGGAAAGGCGTCTGGCCCTGTACCACGGTCCCAAATCTTCTTTAAATTAACTCTGTGTCAAAGGCTGCATGTGAAGACCTTCCCTTTTGTCTGATAAAGGAAAAATTGGAACAGTATCACATCTTAGGATCCGGCAATCATTTGGTCTCCTTCCAAGGAGAGATTTGCTTTTGAACCTTGGTCTAATTGCACATGTGTATGGCTTTAACTGCTTTCTCCTGTAACTTTATTGCCATTTAAAATCTTCTCAACTTACTGACCATCTCCTACATGAGGGTCTTCTCTGCGATAAGGCACTTACTCCATCGGAAGACAAATATCAGACAGAGCTGAGCATACGCGGTGATGTTGTTTGGGGAGCAGAAAACAAGGGCTCTCTGAGGGCGGCTGGAGAGCAAGGTGAGTTCACTCACTGCCCGGGTGCTTTCTGGGGCTGTTCCTTATCAAAGCGTGGGATTCCTTATCAAAAACACGTGACCATGGAGAAATACTTAAAGAGCCGTGCCTTCATCCACTTTCCTCCGGACTCCATCACTTCTGAGATTCTTTGCTGAGAGAGCTCCAGTGTGTGCCCATGGAAAGTCCCCTCAGAGTACTGGGCCCCAGGAACCTACTTCAGCTTTCATCCAGCACCGACCTGAGCTTGAAGCCTGCTTGCTGCAGACTTCCTGGGAATCAAGGCAGTCTAGGCTGCAGCCCCTATCCTTGGTCCCAGTCAGAAACACACTCAGGCTGCTTCCTGAGGCCCATGTACTTTGTTCTTTCCTCCCATGAAAACTGAACACTTACTCAGCCCCAGGCCCACAGTGATCCCAGGCACTTGGCATGGCCTCCTCCCTTCTCTTTGCCCCCAACCCCTTTTTACCCCTTCTCTCAACCTCTCCTCTGTCCTAACCCTTTCAAATATGATTAGAGGAATGAATTTAAATGTTTCAGGAATTAAAATGTCATAAATTAAAATGTCCTTATGATAGTCAAGGGTCTCAAACTAGGCCCAAAACACAGCAAGCTCTCCAAGGACTGGGAAAACCTCAAGGCCAGTAAGCATGCTAAAGTCTATACAAATGCAAATCAAACCAACAAACAATGTTTCCTTACCTGTCAGATGGGTGAATATTTTGAAGTGTTGGGACTATAAAGAACTAGCAAGGACAAGGAGAGAGGGGTTGGAAGCGGTGCGCAGACGGAGGGCTATGTCAGACCGACAACAGATACAGTCCAGCCAGAGAGGGTGAGTGCTTGACAGTTCAGAATTTCCATTTCCTAGTGCTCACCCCTGTTGAGTGCCATCAGAGCTGTGGAATGGTACATCCACCCTAGAGAGGCATCTGATATCACTTAGGCTTAAAAAAGGAGAGAATGAGAGACTAGATAAATGACTATCAATCAATAAATAAAATACAGATCGAGTCTCTAGGGACTTGGCCTCTTGATGCAGACCCAGCTTAGCTCCCCCTCTGCCTTCTCAGACTTCCCTTCTAGTCCATCTCCATTTCTTTGTGTCAGCTGACAGTACCCAGAAACATTTTCTCCCAGGGACCCTCCCCGCCCCCCCCAATGGCCACATCCAGGGACACAGAGCAGCGCCTTGCTTAGCCCGCTTCTGAGAAGCTGCTTCTTGCAGTAGACCCATAACTGGGCAGTGTGCAGAGACAGAGATAATGGAGCACTTGGTGTTCATCAAAGCCCTGCCCTCAGGACTCAGGGAGCCATGTAGAAGAAGAGGCAGAAAGGCTGCATGAGCCAGAGGCAATGGATGACTTCAAGGAAGCTGTGTCCTGCGATAGAACAGACTGAGGCACACGTAAACTCACAGGGACTGGCAGCACGCACAGGGTCTACATAGGTGTAAGCTCGACCGAGGCGAGCCCAGTGCCGAGAGGGGGAATGGACACAGGCTTCCACCCCTAGCCAAGACGTTATCTGTAATTGATACCTGCCTGCAAGATGATGATGGTGATGATGATGATGATGAGGATGATGATGATGATGATGATGATGATG
>NW_022196906.1:92238573-92251906 GCF_008632895.1 Mastomys coucha | reverse complement strand
AGGAGGAGGAGGAGGAGGAGGAGGAGGAGGAGGAGGTTTTTCTAACAGAGTCTTACTGGGTATATTAAAAACATTTCAGGGGATGCCCATGCCTGGAATAGATGGCTAACACAAAATGGACTCAATGGTGGTTTTGTAAGTTTTCTGTCATATATAACTTTGTTTTGGGCAAATTTTTTGTTCTTATTGTTTTTTCATATATATTATGGTTTCCAATTTTGTGGTGTGTGTGTGTAGTTTCTAGGATTATTTTTCTACTTGTAGTTTAGTTGTTGAGAGAGAGAGAGAGAGAGAGAGAGAGAAAGAGAATGGAGCTGGGTGGGGAGGTGGGGAGGATCCAGAAGGAGTTGTGGTGGTGGGGGGAAAGCTCGATCAGGATATATTATATGAAGACAAACGTTTTCAATAAAAAATACATATCTGCAACTGGCTAGCCAAACACAGATTAAAACTATCCAGAAAATTTTACTGCATTCTGCAGGTTCAGACCTCATTCTTGCCATTATTTCTTATGCATAATAGTACACTAAGTGGGAAGATTTGAGCAGAGAAAAGAATCTAGAAAGGACTAGGTGCAGCAGGGAGCCAAAGCAATCTCATTTACAGTTCCTGTCCACGGGGTTTCCCGTTGCCCTCCCAATGGCTCTCCTTCCTGCTTTGTGATGTGCAGGTAATTTATTTTAGTCCTGTTTTAATTATTTGATGCCCATAATTTTTTATATTATCTTTTATTTATTCTTTGACATTTTCATAGTGTATACAGTGTATTGATATATTCCCCTTACACTTCATACCACGACCCCATAGTCTGACTTGTGGTGCCCTCTGGTTTTTTGGCTTGATCTGATTAGTGTGGGTTTGTGAGTACAATAGCCCTGACATGATCAGAATTGCCCTCCTCACCTCCTCACCACCTCACCTCACCCCTTACCTCCTCACCTCACCTCCTCACTGCCTCATCACCTCTCCTCCTCACTGCCTCACCACCTCTCCTCCTCAATGCCTCACCTCCTCACTGTCTCACCTCCTCACTGTCTCACCTCCTCACTGTCTCACCTCCTCACTGCCTCACCACCTCTCCTCCTTACTGCCTCACCACCTCTCCTCCTCACTGTCTCACCACCTCTCCCTCTCACTGCCTCACCACCTCTCCTCCTCACTGCCTCACCTCCTCACCGTCTCACCACCTCTCCTCCTCACTGCCTCACCTCCTCACTGTCTCACCACCTCTCCTCCTCACTGCCTTACCACCTCACCTCCTCACTGCCTTACCACCTCACCTCCTCACTGCCTCACCTCCTCACTGCCTCACCTCATCTCCTCACTTTCTTATCTCCTCATCACCTCACCTCACCTCCTCATCTCCTCACCTCACCTCCTCATCTCCTTACCTCCTCACCTCACCTCTTCACTGCCTTACCACCTCACCTCCTCACCTCCTCACTGCCTCACCACCTCACCTCCTCACCGTCTCACTGCCTCATCTCCTCATCTCCTCACCTCACCTCCTCACCTCACCTCCTCACCTCCTCACTGCCTCACCACCTCACCCCCTCACTGCCTCATCTCCTCATCTCCTCACCTCACCTCCTCACCTCGCCTCCTCACCTCCTCACTGCCTCACTTCCTCACCTCCTCTCTTCCTCAAGCCTCATTGCCTTACCTCTTCTCCTCCTCACCTCCTCTCCTCCTTACCTCCCCATCTCCTCATTTCCTCATCTCCTCACCTCCTCACTGCCTCATTGCCTCACACCCTCTGTTTATGGCTGAGCACTCATCACTGTGATCAGCTATGAGTGGTTGCATAGACTGCTACCCACTGCAGAAAGAGGCTCTTCCAGCCAAGACCAAGTGCAGCACAGATCTGTGGGTATAAAAACGGATGTTTAGAAGGCAGTTTGACAAGATATCCATTTAGCAAAATAACCACAGTAGCTTTCTTCCTAGAGCCCATGACCTCATGAGTCTAGGGTTTTTGACCAGGTTCATAGCCAAACCATGAATTCACTCCCATGAAGCAACCTTCAACTTCAACCAGAAAGTAGTTGGTTACCTATAACCTATATGCCACTATTACACCTGTGGGCACATTTTACCTGGCAAGTCAGTATTGGAGCCTGGGCACGCCAGGCCTGGATAGGGCCACAATGACTTGTCTCCCCCAGTGGCCTATGCAGCACCCTCCAGCACTATGAATGCTAGCAAGCAGGAAGGAAAGCTTTCAGATCAGTTTCAGTTTCTCTATGTCCCTAAAACAAAGTATGTTGGCTCTTCAGCAATAGGGTCTTACCGTCTGTCCCTGGTGGGCAGCTAGAAGCAATGGCCTTTTGGGGGACCTTTGGGGCCTTCTGACCAATGATTAAAACTAGCAACATGTTTCTAGATTCATATTTTCTTTGATGGAGAGTCCATCTTTAGGCCATTATTTAGAGATATGTGCATAGAAAACTTCCTGAATGATTGAATGTCTAATGTCCGTAATGTGGTCTCTGAGTCCTCCTCTTCCTCCTCCTCTCTTCCTCCTCCCCCTCCTCTTCCTTCCTCTTCCTCTTATTTTTCCTCTTCCTTCTCCTTTTTCTGTCCTTTTATCATTCTCCTTTTTATTTATGATGCTGGGGATAGAACCCAAGGACTTGTGCATGCTAGGCAAGTGTTCTAAGATTAAGTTACATCTTTATCCTTGATATAGTAGAGAACCTTTGATAAATAATATTAATCATCAGTTGCTTTATTGAATTTAACGGTGCTGCTGAGAAATACTGCATTAATATAATTTTACTCCTCTCTACATTATCTCATTTTTTTTTCTTTTTGACAGCTCCAGAATTAAGAAAGAATTCTTAAAACTGGGAGGTGCAAATCATTAACTTATTATCTATTATTTATCACATTCACTGATGCTTACTTCCAGTCAACCTTGAATTTGGTTTGGAAGACCCGGAGTCTCTGCTTTGGGATTTAATGTTCTCTTCATTCTTTGGAAGTGGTGTGAGGGGGTTTTGGGAGTGGGGGAGGGGTGAATTGTTTTATATTTTCCTTTAAAATTCTCTGATAGAGAGTTAAGTTTATCACTATCCTAGATTCAAATCCTCTCACCATTGCTCTGTGTATAACTTCTTTCTTTTAACACTTTCCTTTTCTTTCCCATCACTAATTTGCCCCTCCATGCCCCACTCCCCAAGAGCAACCCTTCCTTTATCCCATTTATCCCTGCCCCGTGTGGCAACTTTTTCTACACACACCCCCCCACTCCCCACCGCAAGCCTTTGGTAGGCCTCAGCCTCAGGTGCACACCCGTTGTTTGTCAAACCCCTCAGGTCATGGATGTTGCCATCTTTGTCTTCTCAGGAATCACTTCTTGTCTTATAACCATTTGTGTCCTCATCAGCCCTTGGTTCCCCACCCCTCCTTGGATCTTTCTGCATGCTCTTAAAACCGTGTAGAGTTGCCCATCTGTGAAGCTGTCTTCAATTTGTGCACATGGCATTTCGTTACAGACTGACTTCATATGCTTCTCATCATGCATTGGTTCTTAAAGGCCCTCCTTACTGCTCTGTGTGCATGCGGTCCTTTGCCAAGAGCTAGCAGCCCACCACTTATGACACTTGTTTCCCCGGGAAGGACACCTAGCTTGGTCCTTTGCCAAGAGCTAGCAGCCTACCATTTATGACACTTGTTTCCCCGGGAAGGACACCTAGCTTGCCTCCATGTCAGCCTCAAGGAGCAGGATGATGCACATCCTCACACACACACGCCCCCTAGTGGGCTGTGAGGGATTTCCTTTGAAATGGGTGCCCTAGAGTGGAAAGCTCAGCATCATTCCGAATACACTGCCTTAGCTATCTCCTGACAGATAAGCAACTTATGGATTGCTACACACTCCTCCCCTAGCACATGGAAGTCTCATATTCTACTGTTCTGCCAATTCTGCTGTTGTCCAATTTCTTAAGTTTTCCAATCTAGAAAAAGTGTGGGGATCTCTCTTGTTTTATTTATTTATAGTTCTGCAATCACTAGACTCATCAGCCCTCCTGTCATAGTTCCCTGTTCCTATCATTTCCTCTTAATTTGGGGTGGCAGTTGGGTTTCCAGAACTTTTTATATTGTTTATTTAGGGACACTTATAAAAAGACTTTTTTCAGGTTAATATATTGAAATTTTCTTTCAAATCTTCTGTCTCTAATTTGGTCTATGATGTTGGTAACAAAAAAAAAATCTCAACATTATTTAATCAAGCCCATCTTTTATTTGTTTGTGACTTATTTATTGCTGAACATGTACTATTTTGTTTTTAAAATGGTTTGCATCTCTAAGATTGAGAGGTTTCTTTGTTTATTTTGCCTTTTGTGAACTTTACAGTCTTGCCTTTCCTCTGGAGGTCTTGATCCACTTAGATCTTGTTGCTATGCATTATTCTAAGGTAAGGATCTTATTTAAAATTTTCTCTGCTATAAATCACTGATGAAGAGTCTATTAGACAAGGTAGTCTTATCTGCATTTGTGTGATACTGTCTATATTAGATTCTCTTTTGTTCAAGGCAGGTCTCTGAGTTCTGACTTCAGGTATAATCTCCATGCTTCTGTCCTTGTACTAGCAATAGCCTATCCTAATGGCCTTGTAATATGTCTTTGTAGCTAGTTGGGTGACTTCAAATAAAGTTTACTCTGGCCCCTTATTTTTCATATACCCTTTCAAATATGTTTGTTTTTTTTTTAAAAAAAAAACTCTCATTTAGACTTTTAATTATGGTTGTAGGACATTTTGCATACTCCTGTCTAAGGGTATGAGATACCTATAACTGAAAATCATCATTTGTGCCTTGGTTAGGATAAAGCTATTGGGTATTCTTTGTTAAGATCATTCTTAAATATAGCTTTTGTTGTCATTTCAAAGGGAATGTTGCTTTAATACATTTCCTTACTATTTATAGCTTTAGCGAATGATGTTGATCGTGTAGCTTGATATTACATCTTAGCTCCAGCTGCTGGTATATACAGCTCCATGGGCTGAGTGGCTCATAAAAACATTCATTTCTATGGTTTGTGAAGCTGCGAATATAAGATCATGGTGTTAGCAGGCCCAGTGTCTGGCAGGAGGACAGTTTCCTGGCTTATGCATGACACTTTTCCTGCCATGTCTTCCCACAGTAGAAGATGTGAGGGGTGTGTGAGACCTCTTTCATAAGCACCCCAATCCTGCTCACGAAGTCTCTGCCTTCAATACCTGTTCACTTCCTCTGTACCCACCCCACCTCCCAGTATTCTTACTTTGGGAATTTGGATCTGAATATATGAGTTCAGGAGGACACATTCAGATCATAGGACAATTTGCTAAACCTTCTTCTAGCTTAGTATTTGTTGACTCGTTGGCTTTTCTTGCGCGGGGCTTTTGAAAGGCTAGATCTTTGAACGTTTTAGAAGCTGTGTGTTTGTATGTGTGTGTTTTCCATTTGTGTAAATGATATGGTGCAGACTCATGCTGTTCCCGCCATTTTGTCACTCAACACGGTACCATGTTTTATTGTGCCTCCGAGGAGGACTCCTTTTGCTAGCTGTGAAGCGAACTATTATGCTTTGTTTATTCATTTCCTTAATGATTAACTCCCAGGTTGCTGCCCTCCCCCACCCCCACTGTGAGAAGCAAGCGGCCTGGTGACTGGTGTGATGTACATGTTCCTCCTTGGAGCCGTGCATCAGTTTCTCCCGAGCATCGTCAGGAACAGAGACGATTGGTCATAGGATATGTGCATCCTGGATTTCACTAATTCCTTCCAGATTGTTCTCCAGAATTACTGTACCAGTCCACAAAACCACTGATGTTGAAATGTTTCTACTCATGTGTACACTATCACCATTTGCTACTCAGCTTTATAATTGTACACTTTAATGGCTGCAAAGTTGTAGCTTGTTAGACTGATTTTCCCCTAATTACAGTGGGGTAGAGTTTTTCTTCATAAAAATGTTAGTCATCTGGGTTTCTCCTTCTTGATTTGCCTCTCTCAATCTGCAAGAGTCCCTTTAACATTCTGATAGTAAGAACTGCACATACCTCTCCCAGTCCATCCGCATCTATCTTCTTTGTCCTGGGTACTCCTTGTTGATACTTTGTAAAAAAAAAAAAAAAAAATCCCACGTCTCATGTATTCTTGCTTTCCCTTTCAATCTCTCTCTCTCTCTCTCTCTCTCTCTCTCTCTCTCTCTCTCTCTCTCTCTCTCTCTCTCTTGCTTTCTGTACCTCTCTCTGTTTTTGTCTCCTTCTCCACTCTACTCCCTCCTCCCCACCTCTTCCCCCATCTCTCCTCTGTCTCCTCTCTCTGTCTGCCATGTGAGTGCAGTTACAAGCATGACAACCTTGAGTGTCAGTCCTTTGGTAATTCTCTGTTTTGGACAGCTCTCTTGTTATTCCCCCATGTGTCTCACCAGCTTCCAGGGATGCCATCTCTGCTTCTCAACCCTCCTCGGTAGCACTGAGAGTACAGTTAGACACAACTGCACCTGGCTGCACATGGGTTCTTGGGATCCAAACTGCTCTGTTGCTTACACAGCAGGCACTTCACTGTCTGAGCCGCCTCCCCAGGCCCAGCCACTCTTGCTGTGAGTCTTTTGTTTGGTTTGTATTTTGCTGTTACTATGAACGACATCTTGTTTACTATACATTCAGTGGTTATGGCTGCTGTAGAGAACAATATTGATATTTGGCAATTGATATTTTACTAACCTTTTCAAGGCCTCTTACTATTTCCATATTAAAGTCCAATTTAGTTATATTCTCTGTGCAGATAATAAAATTATTCACAAATGATAATATTGGTTATTCTCTTTCTTCCTTTATTATATCCTGGTTCATTTTTATTGTAGTCATGGGTCTGGGGTTGCTGTTGCTCTGCTAGACTTACTCAAAGCAGGAAGAGTGAGTACCATTGATTAGCTGGAGGTCAAAAAGAACCTGTCTAATAATTTCCCATGGAGCGTGATGCTTGCTTCATGTCTTAATCTTCAGCCATATCAAGACGAAGAAGGCAGATCTCTTCTTACTTTCCTGAAAACTTGTATCAAAGTTATATTTTTATCTTAAGTAATTAGACTTTTGGGAGGGTTTTTTTTTTTTTTTTTTTTTTCACCTAAGAGTATGTCCATGTGTATTTCTCCCTTAGGCCATTAACTGCATGGGATTTTTAAAATTTCCCTTTTGAGATGATGTGTGTCCTTTTAAATGCTTTTAAAATACATGTTTGGATTCAGCCATTTTCAAGGAGCAAAGGTCCTGTTCGTAAGAAGATCTTTACCTGGCCTTGGAGTCACAGAGACAGGAACCTCACAACAAGCCTGGAGCAGTCTGGGCCACCTTATATAATACAGTCTCATGGTTTCGGGTCCTTTTGACCCCTGCCCCCCCTTAAAGCCACCAGACAATGAGGCAAAGTAAGAGGCGAGAATGAGGCAGTCTTTAATAATGGAACTTACATTTCTTTGGTGGGCATTTCATCTCTAGTATGCCATTTAATCACATTTCATACTATGAATTCCTTCTAAATACTTAATCGCTCTCATAATTTAATAGATCTTCTTAATTTAAAACTTCACCTCTATTGTAACTCTTAACTATGGCTTCCTTCTTATCCTGTATTTTGCTTGTAATTTTGTCTCTTTTCCCTTTAACAGTCTTGAGAATTAGTCAGCTTTATTTATTTGTGAAAATTTTATTTGTCCTGCTTCTAAGTAACCAAGTTAATAGTTTCTTAAAAATTATTGAGGTGTTTTATATTTTGTTATTTCTTCCTTTGTAATTTTACATTATTTTATCTTTTTTCATTTTTTTTTACATTTAGCAGTGTGTATGTGTATGTGTGTGTATATATGTCTGTGTGTCTGTGTGTATGTCTCTGTGTGTGTGTGTGTGTGTGTGTGTAAGGGGCACTGGCTATGTACATGACAGTACACCTGTGTGGACATCAGAAGAGAACTTGTAGAAGTCAGTTCTCTCCTTTGCCATGTGTGTTCTGGAGACAGAACAGTCACAGTGTGTCTTAGTTAGGGTTTCTATTCCTGGACGAAACATCATGACCAAGGAGCAAGTTGGGGAGGAAAGGGTTTATTCAGCTTACACGTTGCTATTCATCACCAAGGAAGTCAGGACTGGAATTCACACAGGTTAGAAAGTAGGAGCTGATGCATAGACCATGGAGGGATGTTACTGACTGGCTTGCTTCCTTTGGCTTGCTCAGCTTGCTTTCTTATACAACCTAGGACTACCAGCCCAGGGATGGCACCACCCACAAGGGGCCCTCCTCCCTTGATCATTAATTGAGAAAATGCCCCACAGCTGGATCTCATGGAGGCATTTCCTCAACTGAAGCTCCTTTCTCTGAGATAACTCCAGCTTGAGTCAAGTTGACACACAAAACCAGCCAGTACACAGTGCTTGGTAGCAAGATCCTTTACCTGCTAAGCCATCTTGTTGACCCTTTATTATTTTTTTCCCCGTTGAAGTTTTTTTTTTTTTCTCTAAGCTTTAGAGTTATCAGTTTGTCATGAGGCCTATTTATCTATGTTCTGTCTATGGGTTTTGACATGTAGTATCATTCAAATGACAAAGGCTTCATACTTTTAACCAGAATTTTTTAACAGAGTAACAGTGCTGCTGTTACTCGGCCAGATACATATAATCAGTCAAGAAGGGTATTTCAAAATCTCTAAATCGATTACCTTACTATATTATAGGAAAATAGGAGGTTATTTTGCCTTGATATCTGCAGTATCTCTACTGTGTGACTTCCTGGAGAGTCAGGAAGAAGCGCCCAGATAGGGAACTGAGTACAGGCTACAGAAACAACTGCAGCCAGCTCTAGCGCAGCGAGTCAATGAGTGTATCAGGTTTACTTACAGAAGCATATAGAGGCATAACTAGCAAGAGCATGGTCACTTAAAGGCAGATTCATCACTGGAAAGCCCCCTCCAGGATGAGTGACAGACAGCTCACAAAGCTCCTTGCGCAGCTTGCAGGCAACTTCACGGAGGAGTCTCTCCTCCAAAGCTATTTACTCCGCCCTTCAGAGGGAGCCTTGTGGAACTCGGCTGGAATGATGTTTTTGTACATTCTGTGAAGACATGTCTCTGTCCTCCTTTGCCTGCCTAAGGCACCTTCTGATTGCTCAACAGAAAAAGCCTATGGCCCAT
The DNA here is from genome assembly GCF_008632895.1 of Mastomys coucha. NCBI lineage: Eukaryota > Metazoa > Chordata > Mammalia > Rodentia > Muridae > Mastomys > Mastomys coucha. The sequence goes on along the minus strand of NW_022196906.1, from coordinate 92,242,729 downwards.
AGCAGAAGGAAGAATGCAAGGCCGGACATCCGGCAGAGAGAGGAACTCTGGGAAAGATTCAGGCGTAGCAGGATTCACCAGCAAGATGCAGAGGAGGTCAGATGTGTGAAAGTGAGGAGAGGTAACCAGACACATGGCAGACACAGAATAGTATAAACAGGTTAATGTAAGTTAAAAGCTAGCTGAGGAGCAAGCCTAAGCCGAGGCCATAAGCATTGTAAATAAAAATAAGCCTCCATGTCATTATCTGGGAACTGGGGTGGACACAGAAAAGCCTGAACAGTTACAGACCTCATAATTTCCTGTGCTTCTTGAGTGTTTTAAGTTTTATGAGCTTCTGGTGTCTCACCTCCCCCTACAAAAGAACGTTTTAAAATTAAAGGAGGTAGAATGTTCCTCTTTCATTTTCTGTTTTGGATGTGGTACCTTCTTCAATCCTTCCATTCCAGAATTGGCTAATGTTTGAAATATTTCCTTCCAGGCAGTGTATTATTGGATTTTTAAAGAGAAAGAAATCCTGAGTTGTTTTGATCTATGCAGTTGACGCCATAAAGTCACACCCATGAGACGTTTGGGGTGAGGGGATACACAGAGGCTGTCTCTGCATGAGGGTGGAGGGAAAAAGAGAATGGGAAGAGGAGGGACTGACCTTTTATAAGGGAATACAACACATGTGCAGAGGGAAGATACGCAACTCCTGGTGACAGTGGAACTTGGCGCATCTCCTCGGCAGCTAGTGATGACGTCTGCTCTTGCCCGGTCCCTGGGGGCAGGCTGTGGGGATGCCTGGTGGCTAACACTGAGAACCTTTGTTTTATTTTTTAAATCTTTGTACAATGTATTTTGATTATATTCTTTCTTCTTCCCAACTCCTCCCTAGTTACTGTATACCCAGTCAAGTTCATGTTCTTTCTCTTTGAAGAAAAAAACAAAACCCAAAAGCATATGTGTGCACGGGCAAACAACACACACACACACACACACACACACACACACACACAGCTTTGTACCCACTTCTTTTCCTCTGTGCTGGGATGTTGTCTGCCTTGAGTGTATGCAGGTCTTGTGCATGCTCCCACAGTCTCTGAATTCACATGTGCATCAGCCCTGTTGTGGTCTGGAAAGTGCTGTTTCTTTGGAGTCATTTACCTCTCCTGGCTATTGCCATCTTCCCAGCCTCTTTTCTGTAGATCACCGAGCTCTAAGGGATTCAGGGCTGAGGGCTTCAAAGGCTTTCACTCTCTGCACGTTGTCTCTGTTATAACTACCATATACCACAAGAAGACATTTCTCCAATGAGGCTTGAATGATGCCCTGCTGATCGGTGGGTCAATATGTCATTATGACTCATTTTATTGCTATCTTCATTTAACAGAATAATAGTAGTAGATTTGCCCCCTACAGCATATGGCCTGTCTAGTCTCAGGTTCTCGACCTCATTAGCAGGGTCAGGTATGGGTTCCATTGTATGGAGTGTGCCTCAAATCCAATGAAAGGTTACAGTCACTCGGTAACACCTGTGCAATTATTGCATCAGTGACTCATGCCGGCAGGCTGCAACTGTAGCTGGTTGACAGTGATAATTACCTTCCTCCTCCCAGCACTATGAACAGTGGCCGGTGTGGGCGGAGCTTCTATTTGAGCTCCAGCTCAACTATCAGACCTAGTTGGGCAGATGCAGTCAGATTTTGAGTGTCAGCCTTCCTGTGATTACTGTGATGCTGGGACTTTTACTTTAATGTTTGAATATTGTTTTTTTTCTTTTTGTTGTCTTTTTGCATATTTTTACTTTCTATTTTCCTAATTTAAATCTGTTCATCTTTTGATGTGAGAGTCGTACATCTTACACTTATTCTTCTAGTTTTAAATTTATACTCTCGCCATTTTCATCTTTTGCTTCTTCTTTCTGAATACAGTTCCTTGCCTGTGTCTTATTTCCTCTGTTTTCTCATTCTACCCATCACCATGTTTCGTTCCAAATTTTAGCTCTGAAATGCTGGGGATTTTATGTTTGCTTTAACAGGATATTATCTACTGACACTACAGTTATATGTATTATCTTATTTGCTCATACAAAGAATAGGATTAGGTTGCTTACAAACATATTGAATTATTGAATTGTTCTAAAAATAATTAGGCATTGTCTTGCTGAAATTCACATGGCCTCAGGTGTCCTTCTATGGTTGCATCTAAATTTGGTGATCCTGTCTGTAATTCATAAGCCTCTCAGGGTCTCACAAGGTCCTTTAAGAATCACTCTGTCTGTCTGTCTGTCTGTCTCTGTCTCTGTCTGTCTGTCTCTGTCTCTATGTATCTTTCTCAGTGTCTCTCTCTGTCTCTGTAGTTCTCTATCTCTCTATCTCTCTCTCCCACCTGCCCTCCCCTCCTAGAGATTTTGCAACAAGGGTTTGTGTGGTAAAGTACCTAAGACCTCATGTTACTGAAAATGTTGTTGTTTCTCCCCATCAACATGTTTCTCTGACATCCTTCCTTGTTTCCTACACCTAGCACTGCCGTGGAGATGGCAACCAAGTGAGCCTGGCTCCTTTCTAGATGGCCTTCCTTTTCTGTCCGGCTGCTTTAAAGTCTTCGTTTTTGTGTTTGATGCTCTTTGTACACATAGCAATGTGAACAGCACCCTTTTCTCACATCGTGTAACATGGCAGACTGTTCTCTGTGTGGTGCCGATGCTAATTCTGTGACTCCTACAACTGTTGCATCTTACACAGATTTCCTCCTCTGCTCATTTTCTTCTCTGCTACCTGAGGTTCGCTTGCTCTGTATCGGTGTTTGCTTTTCTGCTCTGCGCCCTGCCTTTTCTTCAGAGTTTGTCGGTCTCTCTATGAGGCCACAGGGGACTGCTTCTTAAGCCAACTAGAGAATGTCCAGGTTTTCTTTGGCTTTACTGCCAAAGCTCACCATCCGGCCACCAGCAGTAGTTATTTATTCCATTTAGCCTGTGCTTTCTGCACATAGTATGTAGTTTTCATGAGCACTTGTCCCATCTGACTCCTATTTTTTCTCTCCAAACCCTCATCATATCTTCAAGGCAGTTGAATCTGTTTTAAGTTGTTTGTGCTTCTATTCTCCATTTTCCCTGCTGGATACTGTCTGTCACATTCATACGACGATTCTATGTTTTCTCTTGATCAAAAGGTCCTGAGGATGCTGCTCTACACACTGGTGAGGTGCAGCTGGAGATGGGCTTGGCCTTTCCTTATTTATTAAGATTATTTTTAATATTTAAAATTGTGTATGTGTTTGTGTATAAGTACATGCATGTGAGCACAGTGCCTATGATGGCCAGAAGAGGGCAATCAATTCCCAGAAGCTGTAGTTACAGATGGTTATGTGCCACCTGACTTGGGTGCTAAGAACTAGGTCCTCTGTAAGAGCAGCAAGTACTCTTAACTACTGAGCAATCTCTTTAGCTCCCACCTCTCTTTCTTAATGGGTTTCAGACAGGGGAGTTGGCCTGGATGTGCCTTGGGTGGAGGGGCTGCTAACATTTCTGTCTTTATCTCTACTGGCCTCATGCTGGCCCTGCTGACTGCTCAAGCCCTGGCCTTGCTCTCTATCAGTCAACTAGCAGTGGGCTAGCCAGTGGGAGCAGAGACCACAGGATGTGGCTAATGCTTCTGAACTTCCTATTGACTGTTCCACATCCCAGTGGGACTTGAGAGCTGTCATGATATTCCACAGCTGCTGTCTTTTTACCTCATAGAAACCAAGGGGAAAACATGGTATTTTCAGAACAATCTGGGAGAGAGAAGGAGGCAAACCCAAGTCTCTCTCAACACACCTCCTGTGGCTGTGGAATGGTGGAGTTGTCCCAGAATCCGTCCACTGGTGTCCAGACTTCCAGCCTCCCTTGGGCCCTGAAGTGAGTCCAGGTGTAGTCTCTAAGAAGCCTACACCCACATGAGCATGCCTTCCTAGAAAGGCGGTGATGTCTTCTGGGTCCTCTCTGCCCACTTATCCATCTTAGATGAATGTTATCATCTCAGATAGATGTTGCACCCTCTCAGACCACTGCTCTCCATTATTCTTTTGCTCTGAGTCCTGGAAAAATGACCACAATCATCTAGCACACTCATCTACCTATCAGATGCCTACTTCTGGAATTCAGGACTTTGGGTGTCTTTTTTTTTTTTTT
>NW_022196906.1:92226185-92238244 GCF_008632895.1 Mastomys coucha | reverse complement strand
TCCTCCTCTTCTTCTTCTTCTTCTTCTTCTTCTTCTTCTTCTTCTTCTTCTTCTTCTTCTTCTTCTTGCTCATGATATGATACATTCTGTTAATTGTCTGGGAACATTAATGTATCTTTAAAATTGTTTCCAGGTCATGTCCCAATTCTTGCCTAAGAGGTTATGATTATTTGTTGTGTGGTATTTTTCCTTCACATAGTGTGTGTGTGTGTGTGTGTGTGTGTGTGTGTGTGTGTGTGTGTGCTCTTTTTGATAGTCCCTGTGCACTGATCTGGAAATGCTATTGATCTTGTATATCAGCCTACTTCTAGTAATAACAACTCTATAGAGGAAGGAAGTGGTGTGTGTCTTGGGGAGCAGAAGAGCATGTATCTGCACACACCTACACACTACATTCAGTGGTACGGCTCTTATTTTAGACTTCTCTGCTCCAAACTTCTAGCACTGAAGCCATGGTCTCTGCTGCCCAATGCTAGTACAGGAATGGTGGGGTGGGATCCATGGGCCTAGTGGTTAAAACGCCACCACCTCCTGATGCTCCACCTCCCAATGCTCCACCTCCCAATGTTCACTTCTTTCTACTCCCCATCCCCCATTCCAGCCACCTCTTCACCTTGGGTTATGCCACATCTCATGTTAGTATCAGCTGAGGGTCTCTATGTATTTCACAGCCATCAGCCTGACTGTGTGTTGTCTTTGGAGTACAGGCGCTTCTGTGACTACTTCATTTTGCCTGCACTTCTATGCCTTCATGCTTTTTGTTTTGACATGGTCATTTGTGAGGAGGCAGACATGCCCACTGGGTCACCATAACTACTACTCATTTAATTGATATTGATCTCACTATATAATAGCCCAGGGTGTCCTCAAACTTGCACCTTCCTGCCTGAGCCTGCTCAGGTCTGAGAATAATTTATTATTTCTAAAACTAAGTAATTGATTTAAAATTATTATTATTACTAAATGTTAAGTATTACTAAATAATAAATATTAAGTAATACTAAATGTTTAATATTATTACTAAATGTTAAGTAATAACAAAATTATTATTATTACTAAATGTTAAGACTTTTCTCACAGTCTTAGAGAAGAGCAACCACACTGATAAGTACTGGATAGCAATGGAAAGGCTGACAAAACCTGAGGCCATGGGTGGAGGTTCCCTGTCCCTCCCATAGGAGAAACAGGCACTAGAGCTTCAGGCCTGGAGCAGAGCAGGCCTCAGTCTCTTGATCCTCCAGAATTCACAAGGCAGTAGCTCTGGTCAACTCTATCCCATCCCTGTGCAGCAGGGACTGCATCGATGACTAGAAAAGACACAGGGCCTAGTGCTCAAATGTAGACAACCCTGTGGCTACTCTAATGCCACACTCAATTTCATGCAGCTATAGGCATGGGTCACCTTCCACCTCCAGATCCAGTGTCTTTTCTCCCCCTCGTCCCTCTTCCCCTCTTTGTCCTCTTCCCCTCCTCTTTGTCTTCTTCCTCCTCTTCTTTCTCTTCCTCCTCTCCCTCCCTTTTAACAAGGAACCACAATGAAAATGGACTAAAGTAATATCTCTCTCTAGCATGCTCTGTCTCTCACTTTCCTGCTCTCCCACTCTCTTGCTCTCCCTTCTTACCTCTCCTCCATTCTTCCTCTTCTACTTTGAAGATTCCAGGAAGAAGTAAGACTACAGCTTAAAAGCCTTGGGCTTGGTCCCTTGTCCAGGAGAGGCAGAAGCAGAATGTCTCAGCTCCTTTTCTGAAGCTCTTAGTGCAGCAAAGTCAGGGTGAACCCACTACAGCCATGTGGGTAAACAGCTACCAGGATGTTGCCCTGGAAACCGTTCTTCTGCTGCATGGACCACCATGCCTGTGGGGATCTAGATTGTTCTTAGAAGAGCATTGGCCTGCCTCTTGGTCTGTTGCAGTTTTTCCTTGCATAGCAGCTCAGGATAACTCATGTATCCATCTAATGACCAACAGGGTTGGCCCTTCTCTCTCTCAGGGCCCTGTGGGGTCCATCTTGGGTGTGGTGGTTTGAATATACTTGGCCCAGGGAGTGACACTGTTACGAAGTATGGCCTTGTTGGAGTAGGTATGACCTTGTTGGAGGAAGTGTGTCACTGCAGGGGTGGGCTTTGAGAGCCTCTTCCTAGCTGGCTGGGAAGACAGTCTCCTCCTGGCTGCCTTCAGAGCAAGCTGTAGAACTCTCAGCTCCTCCAGTCTCCTCTCTGCCCGGATGCTGCCATGCTTCCCACCATGATGATAATGGACTGAACCTCTGAACCTATAAGCCAGCCCCAATTAAGTGTTGTCCTTTATAAGAGCTGCCTTGGTCATGGTGTCTGTTCACAGCAGTAACACCCTAACTAAGACATTGGGTCTTATGAGTAAGCAGGAATACTAGTGTTTGTAGGCATGGAGGGTAAGGATGAGCAGAAAAGGGCCATGCTAAGAGAAAGAGGCAAGCTTCAGGACATCCCTGAGCCTTGGGGCCATGTGGCCTTTCCGTTTGAGACAGACAGATAGCCCTGCCAACACTAGAGACATAAGATGAAGACCTTTTGTGGCAGAAGAGGCAATCTTTTGTTGGTGAAACTTGAGGGCCAGCCAATACTGAAGTTTAAATCAAGGAAGTTGTCCTTTGCATCAGGACCTGCCCTGTTCTCACATGTAGCAACGCCGAGTGGGACCAAGAAAGCCATTGAGCCTCTTGTGGGTGTGTATGTGTGACAGTTCTAAGGTGTCCAGTGACCAGGGCACTGCTGGAATCAGCAGAGGTAACAGGAACCCAGGACAAGCTCTGTGCTTTGGGCTGAGTCTTGGGAAGACACAGGGAGCTGGACCTTTGGGTCAGCAGTGAATAGTCATTCATGTGAATAGTCACCTGGCCACTTGGGCTCTGGATCTTGTCCTGTGGCTACACTTAGTGGAATCCCTGCCTCAGGCTCCTGTCAGGACCTGATAGCTCACATAGGCCACAGATGGTTCTATCGCCTTGACCCCATGGCATGTCATCACTATTTCTATATTCCCCAAGCCTGGCCCAGGCCTTGGCAGGTGTTGGTAGCTAGGAGTAGGTGGGTGGGTGGGTGTTCAGCTCTTGCTGAACTTGCTGAGTCCAGCTGTGAGATAAATCCTGGGTCGTGGGAAACATCACAAAAGCCCAAAGTATGGTGCCTAAGTCAGGATGGGGGCCTCTTACAGGTGGTCTCTATGAAGCCTCTGGTTTCATTCAACCCTCACTGCCCAGTCTCTCTCTCGTGGGGACAGCCTGGCCGATGCATGGGAACTCAAGGCTCTGGCTATGTTTGCCTCTGCTAATCTCAAGAATGTGCTTGTTTTCCCTTTTGGGTTGGAAAGCCCTCAGCAGCTCCCCTTCATGGTGATAGGGCGTCGGAGGCCGTGGGAGCCAGAGGGCAGCGTCCTGGCTTGTCCTCTTGCTGGTTGGCTCCCTTTCTAGAACTCCAGTGTTTTCTGTTACCTCTGGCCTGCATATCAGAGTTCCCAGGAAACACATCACTGCTCTGGATTTGGACACATCAGTCCCTCCTCATCCTGGGACACTCCCCACAGCAGGGCACATCCAGGCAGGTGCCACTGTCTGGGCTTCACAGACAAACTTGGAATGAGCTGATATTCACAGCCACACAACAGGTAGCAACAGAGCCCAGGAAGAGCCTTGTCCTCAAACACCCCAGCTCTAGTTCTGAGTACTAGCTCTGAGTGCTGTCAGGTCTGTTGGTCAGTCTCCACTCCACTCTGATTCTCTCAAGAATAGGAACCCAGGCCTGGCCTCATGTCCAGAACTGTGGAAAGCACTCTGTGTTTGTTCAAAGAATAAATGGTGGATATGAAGCCCTTACTATGTCCTTGGGGTGATGTCTGCCTGGGAGTCACACAGACATCTCACCCCAACGGTTCTGAACACGTCTGCCTACTTTATTCACACCTGGACACAGGCACTGGACAGTCATCAGCTCAAGCCTGAAACAGCCTCTCAGGCTAACCGTTGCACATCCCTGAAACTCGGGCTCTCAGACTAACCCTTGCATACCCCCTATCATTGTATCCCCACTTCTGTTTCCTGTAGTTCACCACCAGGTGCCCCAGCAATGAGGCATATGCTCTGGATACTCAGCACCTATCCTACAAGATCCTGTCAGCCTCAGCTTCCTCCCCCAACTCCACTTCACCCACTCTCAACAAAGGATGAGGGAATTTCCCCGGGTCTCCTATCCAGACAATCACTTGAATGACACCAAGGTTCTGGGGCAACAGGGCAGCTGCAGGCACTAACAGGGTGCTACTGTGTGCCCAGCCTCTTACTCTTCAGCCTTAATTATGATTTCCCAGCCAAACACTGTAGATTCATAGCCACGGAGCAGTGATTGCTTCTGAAGGGATCCCATTGCTCCTGGACACAATGCTTGCTCCTGGGTGGAATTCTTTCCCATTATCTATGTCCCTGATTGCCCCAGTGCTTTCAAGAATGTTCCCAGATGCTGTCTTCTTAGAGGCGATCTTTAATCCTGCACACTGCGCAAGCTCCCCATCTCTAGATGCTCATCTGCTCCTTTGCCTGTTTGGGGATGTATTGGGAGCAGGAGGAGGATACTTCCTGGTTTCCCTGAGTGGGGATGGGGATTAGGGAGGGGGGTGGGCATCCAGGTTCCTTTCCCATGAACTCCCTTGCCCTTCCAGAGGCCAAACTCCTAATGAAATAGAACAGCTCCCATGAGGCAGTGAGGCCAGGCCGGGAAGCCTGGGAGTTCCTCCAGGTCCCAGCCCAGCTTCAAGGTCAGCACTCCCCTTCTGAACTGTGCACTTCCTAGTAATGCCAGAAGCAGCTCCAGCCTCTCATATACATTCAACACGTTTATATAGCCAGCCTGGGGACTTGGCCCCAGACAGATGAAGTCCTCTGCCCTTATCCAGCCTCTAGTCTAGAAGATTTGGGTGGTCACCAAGGAAGGCAGCCCTGAAGGAAAACATAGAAGAGGGACAGAAAGGATGTGAGAACCAAAGGAGGAGGAGGAGGCTGTGAAATGCTGCTTCTGCTTGTGATGTTGCCACTGAATTGTGGCCTCTCTGCAGCTCACAACACCTTCACAAAATCAGGCTGGCCAAAATTCCAGGGTGGGGAGCCATGGTCAAGAGGCTCAGCCTAGGAGCTAGTCACAGTTGATGACTGCAGATAGGGAGAGTTGGGTTTCTGTAGGGTTATGGCCATTGATTGGTAGGCTGCCTAGACTCAGGTGGATGGCCTCACAACCATGGCCATGTGGGAAGCACTAGCTGGACTCAGTGGTGTATAGATATATGAAGTACCATATATATATATATATGATATATCACATATATGTGTGTAATATATCATATATATGTATACATATACACACATATGTGATGTATCATATATATGTATGCATATATATGCACATACACACACACATATGCATACATACACCTCAAGTTGAGAGGGAGATGTGTTGGGGGAAGTCTGCTCAGGACTTGGGGAAGCTAAATACAAACAAAAGGCATTATACACATGTGTGTACATGTCAAAGAATAAATTAAAAATAGTATGCATATTTAAAATACTGGGAGAAAAAGTGACCTGTGGATGAGTCCAGCTCAGAGAGGTAACTGAGGAAGTGCCTTGGGGAGGCAGTGGTCCTGATGCCTAGCTATGCAAGGCTAAGCCTTGTGGGCTCTGTGAGAATCACCTATGACCCTAAGCTATGACCCTACTACCCTAGGTAAACCTGGGCAGTTGAGGCAGCTCACTGAATGGAAAGGGGAGGGTGCATGGGGCAGGGCAACAGCTAAACAAGTGCCTTCAGGCAGCTGTAGAGCTTGCAGAAGGCCAAAGAAAGGTGAGAATGGAACTTGAAACCCAGGCACAGGAAGGACAAATGGATAGCTGCCCAAAGTATGTGCAGTGCTTGGCTCGAAGACCAGGCTGCAGGGGCATCCGGGGCACAGCTTTCCTGGGTGTTTAATTGACAGGGGACAGAAGCAGTCAGGACGGCCCATGGACCTGGGAACACCAGAGAGAAGGTAGAGAGGGCTGAGATCTCCCGTGCCTTTTAGAAAAAGATGGGGCCATTCTTGAGTTGTTCCAGAGATTAATGGCCAAAGACAAGGGCCTCACCAGCACTAGGAGATGATTTTCAGGACCCTTGAAGATCATTGGGAAACATTTTAAAAGGAAATTGCTCACAAAGCAGCCAGAGGCCCGCCAAATGTGCTGGCGGATAGCTCACCAGGCGATGCTTGTAATCTAATTGCCCACGAGCAAGAGTTTAAAACAATATTTACGATGTGGAAAAATAGCTCATGATTTGATTTGTACAGAAGAAACACGCCTAATGAGTAAATTAGATTTTGATCTTGCTGGCTTGGGTCCTGTGGGTGGAGCGCTGGCTCTTTGGAAGGCCAAGGCCCTCCTGCCCCCTTGTGTCCCCAGTGTGTCCTAGTGACAGCTCTGGGACCTGGTGGGGTTGGTCCCACTACTTGCTCCAGGAAGCTTTCTGACTGCTCTGGACTGTTCTCTTTAACTCCGGAAGCCTTGAGTTCATGGTACACATCTGGGCTGTGATGAGACGGAGCTTGCTCTTCAGTCGGGGCTAGGCCTGGGTTTAGTTGCTGTGCTGAATCCCTGAGGCAGCTGATGTGCCTTATAGCATAAACCTGGTACCTTTTTGTGTGTTATTAAATGGAGGGGCTCTGTCGACTCTCGCTCTCTCTGATTGTTCTTGTTCATTCCTGCTCTGGAAGCAAATTTCCTTTAGCAAAGTAGCTCATCATACGTTCAGTCTTCACAGACCTGGACAGTCATAGAAGCCCTCCCCTGGCCCACAGTGATTGGTCTAAGGATTATCACATGACCCATAAGGAGGCTTGCCCAGAGAGGCAGGCACATTCTTTAATCTGGAATTACTGAACTGGGCCATCACAACCTACCTGGAGCTTTCTGGTGGCCTTCTGGCCCCTTTGTGGGAACACTTTTAAAAGCAAAATCGAGACCTTGGAACTGAGACAGAGAAACAGAGACTGGGAACTCTGACCAAACACTGACAACCAATAACTAGTCAGTACCTTTCACCTGAGACTCCATGGGTTTCAGTTTCTTCTTCTCTGTACTGGGATCATGGGTTCCTGCTTATGTTAGCACAGAAAGAGTTGACACTCTCCAAGGGAAAAGTTGGAGACTGAAGCCTAATGTCCAGGGATAACGCTCATGGAAGAATACCTAGCATATGACACCCTGGGTTCAATTCCAGAGAGAGAAAGAGAGAGAGAGAAAGAGAGAGGAGAGAGAGAGGAGAGAGAGAGAGAGAGGAGAGAGGGAGGAGAAAGAGAGAAGAGAGAAAGAGGAGAGAGGAGAGAGAGAGAGAGAGAGAGAGAGAGAGAGAGAGAGAGAGAAGAGAGAGAGAAGAGAGAGAATGATCTTAATAAAAACAAACGAACAGCTCTGAGCATAATCAAGAGCCTTCCCAGCTTCCCCGGCTCCCTGAGTGCTTCGGGAGTCTGACACCTCCACAGTGCTGGTGACAGAAAAGGAGCTGGGATAGCACTGAGATGGAAGCTGAGGACAAGGACTCCCAGCAGCTGAGAGTGAGAGAAACTGTATCTCTGAGTTATTGATTGGCACACAATATAACTTTAGACCGCAGAATATAAAAGTCCCCGGGGGAGAAGCAGACAGAGACTGGGAGAGCGGGCAGGGGGCTTATGTGTGGGGGATGGGTTCTGTTAGGTCGCAAAGAAACTTAGTCTCACTTGGTACCTGTGGCTTCTCCCAGCCCTTCACACACACGCGCACACACACACACACACCCCTCTCCTTCTCAAGGGCTTGGCTTCACTTCCCTTCCCCCCAGCATGATCTCTCTTCGGCTCTCTCTCCAGGCTCTCTCCCTGCCTGCTGCGATGCTGAGTTCTCTCCAGTTCCTAGAGTCCGGGTCAAGCAGGGGATTCCAGGTCAGAGGGGAGGTGATGAGAGTGGCTAGCTTCACATAGAGGCAGATACACCGATAGATATGTGTCTACAAGAGACAGCCACGTTCACTGTTGCCTACATTATCCAAGGCCTTCGTGGCATCTGCCACACTTCATGGCATTCTCTGGGCAGTTGGTCCTGCTCTGGCTTTTTTTTTATGTTCAGCCTTTTGTGGACCCGTGTCTTTGCCTAGGCTCACCTGGTGTTGGTGCTTAGCAAGGCAGAAGCTCTGAACAAAGGACGTTTTATCTTATCCTGGCAAAAGTTGGCAGCTATGGCAATGGCTTGCTATAAACACTATCCAGATGGGCTCGCCCAGTTCAGTCACTACAGTGTGCCTACTCCTTACTAACCCTGACTGTCCCTTCCCTTCAAATGCAGGATTTGTGGAGGCAGATAGACCCAGCATGGTGTCAGCAGGTGGGGTGTGCATGGTGAGGTAGGCTTGCATCCATCCATGGCAGGGTCTCTGTAGGCAGAGAAGAGTGTGGTCCATTCTGTCTCTGTGGTCAGAAGAACCACAAGGGGACCTCACAGCTGTGCATGGAGAGAGGCAGGTGACATCGAGCCTGTTTGCCCAGCATTCTGACAGTGGCAGGGCTGGCACTCCAAACGACTCCCATGGGCCACCTCCTGAGAGACAGACAACATCGCCTCATTCCACAAGGAGGCAGTTAAGACAAACTGCTGAGGTAGGCACGGAGGGCTCAGACCCAGGGTGAGCAATGCTCACATCTTGGCAGTTTTCCTGGTGTCTTGATGGCTCTGAGGAACTGTGATTTTTTTTTTGGTGTTGTTCCCCTATCCGTGAATCTGCAAAATGGGTCCTCCGTTCACGACTTTGGCTGACTTCCCAGTCCTTGTTCAGTGTCACAGAAAAAGAGTGGGAAGGGCAGAGACCCCCTCCCACCTTACCCACTTCAGGTAGGGACACTGGCTGGAGCCAGAGCTGGACAGCCTCTCTCCTGCTCTGTCTGAGCTGTCCCACTACCCTAGTTGTGGGGATGAATGTCAGACTTCAAAGGAGGCGGCAGCTCTCCAGTCCCCAGTCCTGAGATAGCATCCAAATCCCAGAACAAAGGCCCAGGTCCAAACTTCCATCACCTGCTGAGCACTTAGCAGGGCCTAATTAAAGGAAATGGAGCTTTCTTTCGGGTGTGTGCAAGGGGAGAGCGAGAAAGTCGGAGCACCAAAGATGCCGCCATTTATAAAGCCAGATCGAGGCTAATATCCCAGTTGAATTCAAAACAGGACAAATAATTGGAAATCCGAGCAGGGTGAGTGAAGGGAATGGTGAGGAAGATGACAGAGGTTTGGCAGCTGTGGGAAATCCATGACTGGGGCAATGTAGTCAGCATAAAGCTCTCCTGGAGTGTGTGACTCAGTCTTGGGGCCAGCACCAGTCCCCAGGCTGACTATGAATTACACCAAGAGTGTGCCACTCGATTTTTTAATAGGTACTATTTCATTCCATCATTTGATAACTGAAATAGGTAAAGCAACCAAGCATCCTCTTATATAGACAGGCATTCCCATCCCCATTTTACAGATGGGAAAGCTGAGACATAGCTGGGTTAAGTGATTTCCCCAGGATCTCTAATTTACAACTGATTGTGCTGGGATTAAGAGCCAAGGCGCTGTGCCAACAAGTGCCTGCCTGTCTCTGAGAACCAGGGAGATGAACACAGCCGGGCTAAGATCGCCTCCACCCCCATCTCTGCACCCAAGGCTCCCGTTTGCTCTTTCCTTTCCTGAGCGGCTGGCTCTCATTCTTGGCTGGGATATTTTTGGGCAAACACTGGCACTTATTTGGCTGTAAGCGGTCGCCAGCTACAGAGCACCACTGGCAAGCCTGAGCACTGTGGAATCCCTGTTCTACACAGTGAGTGCTCCATTTGCCCTTCCCCGCCTCATCCGCTCCACAAACCAAGTAGACAGGTACTTTCACCATCCCACTTTGTATGGAGAGAAGCTCGGCCTCAGAAAGGCTACGTGGATTCTCCTTTGTCCTCGAGCTACAGGATGGGAATCTTAAAGCCCAGATGTTATCCAATGCTTACTCTCAGAAAACCCTGGGCAGGTATACTTACAGGCAGTGGCTCTCCTGGCTGAACCATGCTCACACACCATGATGTGATGATCCCCAAAGATAGGCAGGTCCCAGGTATGGACCATGGAGTATGGCTCATTAGAGCCTGACGGTCATAACCCTGGCACACTTCTGTGTTCCTACAATACCCCTTCCTATCTTCGTTCACTCCCACAGCTTTGAGGAAAGGAGTTGGTCTCCTTGGGAATCCTGTGCAGGGACTGGAGGTGCAGGAGAGAGAACCCACAGTGGTTCAAGGGGCAACGGAAAAGACCGAGAATGTATGGACATCTGAGTCAGGCAGCTTTCTGGTGATTTCTGAGCCTTCATTTTCCTATCTGTGATATGGGCCCATAGATTCAGAGGGGAAAAAAAGTATAGAGAAGACCAATCCTATTGCTGCCACTAAAATCCTACATCCCCCCTCCCCCCAAGCAGATGAACAGAGGGAAGGCCCTGAGAGCAGAGAGGCTGGGCTCATGTCCAAGGCTATCAGTTGGAGATACTGAAGGTAAACCCAGTTGCTCATATACACACACAAGGAGTAAGTCTGGGGGTCTGGGGCTTTGCTGCTCACAGTGCTAAAACCTGGACTTACTGATACACACCTCAGGCATAGGCCGATGGCGGTGAGGTGGTCCATGGCACAGTGTCATCTCCTGGTCACTAGCATGGAGTAAAGTCAAAGCCTTGCCTCCCCTGTGATCCTGGCTCCTGTCAGACATTTGTCCTGGTCTGAAATCCCGTTTTACATATTTATGAATCACATAACTTACAAACTGCATACAGAGAGTTAGTGGCCAGGCTGCTGTGGCATCTCTGGTGAGTGTAGTGAGGCACTGTGGGGGAGTAGACAGAGCCTGGTGGGAGGTGCTAACTAAGAGCTCTCTTGGTCTATATCAAGTCCACTAACTTTGGCCTCTGGATAGTCCAGTATGCCCAGAACCGGAAGACACGGGGCAGGCAGAATGTGGCATGTGCTGCTTTCTATACTGTAAATTCTTAACAGTAGAACTGGCCTGGGGCCATCAGCCTATGGCTAGATGTGAGGTTGGGACAAGATGTTGGCAGCGGGGTCTCTCAAACCCCAACACAAAGACTCCTGAAACTACAAGACAGATCCACCATGATGCTGCAGAGACCCTGACTCCAAGTACCCCCTTTGTGAATGGGTAGTCTGAGACCCACACATCCTATCACGTGTGCAGTTATTTTTGCTCAGGTGGCTGAGATCCCTGCCTCCTCCTGACCCATGTCCCTCCCATATCCCTTGCTTGGAGTGTCCTGGAGTGGCATGGACATGTCCTGATTTCTTTTCTCATCCTAAATAAATACACATTTCCCCCTTGATTTCTATTTCAGTTTTCCTTTTCTTAAAGTGAGCCTCAAGCACTCTGTATATTTGCAGCTGTAAAATCTGGATCGGCCCCAGAAGTAAATTAGATTGCAATTTATCATCCAGAGAGTCTTGGTGATCGTTACCCTGTATCTTGGAGTCGCAATGGTGTATACAAATTGATCACTGGGTAATTCAGTGCAGATTAGCTTCCATGTGTCTAAGCACTGTGCAAAGTTCTTGTGGCTCAGGCTTTGATCCCTTATAAATGGTGGTTCAAGGCTCTCTCTCTGTATAGACTGATCTTCATCAGCGTCTCAAAAATATCACCTTTATGCCTTACAGCACTGAATAAAGCTTTGTCCCTGTGTCTTTTAGCTTGCTCCCCTGTCTGGAGTGTCTCTGTTCTCTCGCCTCCCTTTTGGACCTTGCCAACTGGTTTCTACATCTGTGGGGACAACAGAGGCTTTCGTTCCCTGTTCTGTTCACACAGGGCATCCCATTCATTGATTTGCAGATGTTAAGAGAATCTTCCGTCACTGGGGTAAATCCCACTTGGTTGCTGGTGGTTGTGCCGGGGGAATGGGCCAGTAAGTAAAATGCAAGGGTGAGAACTTGAGTCCAGACTGCCCACCCCCCCC
>NW_022196906.1:92199445-92226147 GCF_008632895.1 Mastomys coucha | reverse complement strand
CCCCCCCCCAGAACCCATATAAAGATTATCTCCAATCCCAGTGACCCTGTGGCAAGATGGAAAGGGGGGAGACAGGAGGATTCTTGGAAGCTTGCCAGCCAGCCAGCTGGGCAAATGCAAAGGTGAACAAGGAGGCCCTGCCTTCAAACAAGGAGGCGGGTGAGGACTGGCACCAAAGATTATCCTCTGACCTCTACACACTCACCGTGGCTTGTGTGTGCACACACGCACTTGTACACATACATGAAGATTTGCTGGTATTTGTTGAGGATTTTTACGTCTGTATTCATAAGCACATTGATCTGTAGTTTTCTTTGGTTGTTTTGTCTTTGCTGGTTTTATTTTCAGGGTGACCCTGGCCTGACAGAGTGAGTTATGAGTGCCCCTTTCTGTTTTGGAAGGCGTTGTGAATTGTTGGCATATGTGTGGCAGCATTTCACCTGTGAACCCTTCTGGTCCTGGGCATCTTTTGTGTATTGTGGAAAATTTTAAATTGTGAATTCTATTTTCTTGTTCTGGATCCCTTCTATCATTTCTTTTCAGGTCAGCATCAGTAGCAATTTGTTTGTCTCTTCTACGTTATCCTGTTGGCTGGCACATGCCACAGTCTGCCTTGTTGTCCTTCTACAAGGTCAGTATTGACATTCCTTCGCTCATGACTTTGGTTATTTGAGTCATTTCTCTTCTACCTAAATATTCTGTCAATTTTATGGATCTTTTTAGAGAATGGGTCCCAGTTTGGTTGAGTTTCTCTATTATTTTCTATCTTTGCCTCATTTCTGTTCTATTCTATTTCCTTCCTTCTACTTGCTTGGGGTTTAGTTTGCTTTTCTAGGAGAAAGTACTAGAAGAACCCCCATACATTATATAATCCGATCTTAATGTTACAGGAGAATGATTGATACCTCCGAGTTGAAAATGCATTACAAAGATGCCAGCCGCTAAGGGCTAGTGGGGATCGCACAGCACCTGTCTGTCCCACGCACCACCTCTAAGCTACATCAAGGAATGGAGTATTTGAAAGGATTCCAAGAGTCCTTCCATATCCTCTCCCTGTGTGGAAGAAAGGGGTGCTCCCCCACAAGTTTACAGGACTTCAAAGTACTAGTAGAAGGTGGGAGGCAGCTATCTGTGGGAAAGCTGGCACCCACCAACTGCAGGACCTTTCCTGAGCTTTGAAACCCTCAGACTATCTTTCTGCCGGTGGCTGGGAGAAGGATGGTAAGTGATGGTGGCCCATATTGTGTGGTGGCCCTGGAGTGTGTGTAGCAGGGACTGTGAGCATCGTAACTGCTGCTGCTTTCCAGGATTCCAGGAAGCTGGCCTGTAGGACAGGACAGTAGAGAAGACTCACGTGCCGGTCTCCCATGGGTCATGTGATACCATAGTGGTTCTGGGACTCAAGCTGTCCTGGTGCCTGCTGGGAGGCCGTGCAGAGGGTAGATTGGGGCGGGGGGTATGTGTGCTAGGAAAGGGATATATAGAGATTAGTCAGGGATGTGTCCCATTACAGCAAGCAGATCCATGAAAGAGCCCATAAATACACTCCTATGAGACGTGTGGCTAGCATTATAGGCCAGTCTTTGATATCCTTGAGGAATCCATGGACAGGACCAGAAAGGGTAGGGGAGAAGGCAGAGAAGTTCCCGCTCTTCCCTTCTACTTCTTTCTCATCCCAGCCACAGAATGCCCTGGGACTTGGGAAAGAAAGCTCAGAAAAGGCCAGGGTTCCTTCCCTACCAGAAGTGTCCAAGTAGCATGCCATCGCTAGGTACTGGGAACCAAGGGAATATGGAATTGGGGTCAGTGAGACACGCTTCCTGGGTTTCTTATTACCTGGCCTGGCTTTGGGATCCATTGAGACTGCAAGTAGAAGACAGGTTTGAGAGGGCTTTGGAAGATGCCAGCTAGAGAATACTGAAGCTGATCCCTGATTCCCATGTGTGCCTATTCTCAATGGCCTTTCAGGATCCAGGCGAGCCGGGTAAGGTGTTCTGCAGTCCCACCCTATACTTTCCATGTCCCAATTCTGTGTGAAGATCAGAGACAGGAGGTGCTGACTCCTTTCATCATCCTCTGCCGTACTGACCTGACCTGAGTGATGCATGACCTTTCCTCTCAAAGATGGAGAACCTAAGCCAAGGAGGCAAAAAAAAAACCTACCCTGGGATCTCATGCTCAGGCTGAGAGAGGCTCCGGGTCCACTAAGGCCCCATAAAGTAGGAAACCAAGGCCTTCCTCTGCATGTTCAGATGTTCAGTGTGCAGAACTCTTAACTTCAAAAGGACTAGGCTTAGGGAAAAGTCACAGACAGGATGGAAGGAAACACACTGGGTTTCCTTTCAATCATCAGATGTCTGAGGAAACTGAGAGCCAGAGCCTGCTGAGATGTGGAAAGGGCCCGTGGGAATGCCAGTTGCAGAAAGTGCCCACTTAACACTGTGTTCTCAGAAGTCCCACCCATTCATCTGAGGCTGCCAATCAACCCCCCAGCAAATCACATGTACACACACACACACACACACACACACACACACACACACACACACGCCACCTCTGCACAAATGGCTTTGATTAGGCTTAGCTGTAGGTTCAAGAAAATTTAATCATCTTAACCTGTTTAGTCTTTTTCCTTGATGAAAATCACCAGTCAGATTCCAGAGAGAGCTGTGAGCTCTGAGCTGCTGTCAGCACCGTTGTTTATGTTAATACGTTATAGGCATGAAATGGAGAAAAGTAGCATTAGAAGTCCTGGGTGAATTAGGGAGTAGGGGTCCGCGGCTGGCCTCTCAGGGGTCCACGGCTGGCCTCTCAGGGGTCCGCGGCTGGCCTCTCAGGGGTCCACGGCTGGCCTCTCAGGGGTCCGCGGCTGGCCTCTCAGGCCAGGAGCCAGGGGCTCTGGCTCACTGTTTATTTATGACCCTCCTCTGCCTTCAAGAAAGCATGTTGGGAAACTTAACTGTGTCTCACTTTCAGTGGTGAGGATTTAGCTTCTGCAGAACTAGGGGACTGATGGTCTCTGGACACCACCAGCCAGCCACATGGCCACATGACCTCTATAAGCATCAGTTTCCACGACTGAGCTGGTGACGGGAGAAGGTGGGGTGTGTGGGGCAAAGGGACAAAGGTGCACAGCAAGTCTCCATGGAGACCATGTGCTCCTCCTACCCAATGCTGCCCTGGGCACTGACAATGGATAGTCACTATTGGGTGTGGAGTAGTTTACCAGAGACAGAGAAAAGGCTCTAATTCCAAAGCCTTGTTCCACTTCTGTAGTAAGCTCCTGAATGAATAACTCTTGAGGACAGCTGACTTTCCTGGATCTCACTTTCTCTTTGCCTTCAATATCCACTCCCTTCTTTCCCAGTTGGACCAGAGGACAAATGGCCACATTTCTTAGCATCTGAGTGGCTAGGTCATTGGGACTGTATTTGGCCATTGAAGTCCAAGAGGGAATATGGGGGGGGGGGGTGTTTCAGGTGAATCAGGAAGAGAAGAAGTACCTGAGTGGGTGGCGCCACATTCTGGACGGATGTCCACGGCATGGGCCACCACATACTGGGGTGAACACCATGTCCAAGGTATGGAGACCTACCAACATCAGTGTTTTCAGTGACTTTCCTTACTGCCTAAACTTGGTTATCCTGGAGCTTGTTCTGTCAACTGACTTATAGCTCAAGACATCTGCATGCCTCTGTCTCCTGAGTTCTGGGATTAAAGGTGTGTGCCATGACACCTAAACCTAAGCTTTTCTTTACCTGGAACTTGCTCTGTACCAAGATGGCCTTGAACTCAGATATCTACTTACCTCTGTCTCCTGGGATTAAAGGCATGTACCACTACACCTGGACCTAAGCTTTTCTTCATTCCTTTTTTTACAACATCTTTATACACATGGCTACTATGCCTAAAAGATCTGAATAACAAGTGTGTCCTCCATTTCTGAATTGTGGTCCATTCCAGATATAGTCAAGTTGACAACCAGGAATAGCCACCACAATCTATCCCTTGTGCCTTGGACACACAATCATATTTCCTTATGTCTAAATGAAAACAATAACTAGGTCATAATAATACCTAACATGATAAAACTATCCTTTGTTCAACTGCAAAGGCATAAAAAATGAGCTTAGCCGAATGGGATCTTGTTCTGAGGTCACCACTCCCTTAATTCCATTTAATATCCATTTATGCATTCCATTTAATTAATTCCATTTAATATCCATTTATGCATTCCATTTAATTAATTCCATTTAATATCCACTTATGCATTCCAATTAGCTCCATTCTATTTTCTGATGCTCCCTTGCTCCTTGAAACATACACTTTTTTATTTTTTCCTTGATCAGCTTTCTCCTTTTCATCAAAATGTTCTTCATAAGAGTGAATGTTAGGAACCACACAAGATTTATTCTAGGTTGTTTTTGAGATTTCCTTTGCTAATGCAATTAATTTAAATCTCTTCACTTTAGCCTCAGGCAGAGTCTTCAGACAAGGGCAAAAAAGCGGCCACATTTGTCACCAAAGTATCACAAGAACAGTCTCTAGGCCACATACTAACATTCTTCTCTTCTGAAACCTCTTGAGCCAGGCCCCAGGGTTCCAATCACCCTCAGTTCCACCATCTTCTATATTCCAACTAGGATAGCCCATTAAGCCCCTCTTAAAGCATTCCACCGCTTTTCAAATCCCAAGTCCCAAGATCCACATTCCTCCAAACAAAGGGAAGGTCAGGCCTATCACAGGAATATGGTAGTCCCCAGTACCAACTTCGGTTTTGGTTAGGGTTCTATTGCTGTGAAGAGAATGCCATGTCCAAAGCAACTCTTATAAAAGAAAATATTTAATTGGGGCTGGCTTACAGTTTCATGGCTTCAGTCTGTTGTCACCATGGCAGGAAGCATGACAGCCTGCAGGCAGACATGGTGTTGGAGACAGAGCCAGGAGTTCTACATCTTGATCCAAAGGCAGCCAGCAGGAGGCTCTCTACACTAGGCAGAGCTTGAGCACTAGCAGAGCTCAAAGCCCACCCCCACGTTGACACACTTCCTCCAATAAGGGCACCCTACTCCAACAAGGCCATACTCTGTAGCTCAAGCATTCAAACACATGAGTCCATGGGGGCCTATCCAAACCACCCAGTCAGCGAGGAAAACGCCACCCATGCCACACAGAAATGTGGCTGGTTCTGAGAAACACTGTGCCCAGTAAGAGAATCCAGGTACAGAGAAGAACTTTCAAAATGATGGCATGTATAGAAGGTTCTAGAACTGGAAACGTCTGTAGTGACAATATTGAAGGATATTGCACACAGAAGAGTGTGAGAGAAACTGACTAAGGAGATGTTCTATATCTCAACTGAGGGAATGGCCGCCAAATTGTTGAGGCCAAATTCATCAAACTATACTCAAAATATATACATTTAATTTTAGACAGATGATACCCTCAGAAAATGTTTCTAATTTAAAAAGAATAGCTTTGTTGAGAGGTGTGATGGCTGGAGCTCCGGCAGCCATGCTGGCTGTGAGGGAGAGGCCTGGGTACCAGAGCTTCTGGGCTGTAGAGTAGTGTACCAGAGGAAGCCGACTGTGGAGCTGGCTCTGGACTTCCTTCGCATGAAATATTTGTCTCACTTGGCCACTGTTGTCTTCTTCTGTGACTCTAGTTATATACAGTTGAAGTATCATTAGGAGGGAAACACTCAGAGGGTAACAGACTAAAAGAGAATGCTAGTGTGTTCTGACTATTGTAGTCTCAGCAAGCTGGAGGTGTGGGACGCCTGATTCCTCTTGGATTGGGGGTGACCTGATGGGCAGAGGCAAGAGGAACCAGGCTTCTCCCCTCTTCTGCCCATGGCTTCCATGGCAGGCCCCCAGCCCCGCTGACAGAGAGAGATGGATCCTAACCGACAGAGTAGATCTCAGGGATCTTTGACAAATGTACCCACCTTCCCCACAGCCAAGGATGCTGAGGCCCAGGGGTAGGCAAGGACCACTCCAAGTTGCAATAGACAGTGCAGGCATTCTGCAGCAGGGCTCCTCCAAGCTCCCTTCCCATAGATCCCCATAAGCTCAGGTCTTGCACAGCTCCAACAGGAAGGCTGAGCAGAGAGCAGGCTGCCTTGTGCTAAGTCTGAGCCTGTCTTACCACTGAAGGCCATGCTGATATCTGGCCTGTGCTGTTGACTGGAGCCATGTTGATGTCTATGGTCTGTGCTGCTGCTGGGGGCCATACTCGTGTACACACATCCAGATATATGTGTATTCTAGCATTTACACACTTGAATATATAAAGCCACATGTGCACCATATCCAGTCATATGCACATGCATACACTCAGTGTGTACACACAGACCTACCCCTACTTCCATCTTGTACACACACAAGTATGCACCTCCTACACATATGCATTCAGGTATGCAAATGCACACAGGTATACAGGCCAATGTGTACTTTTAGTGTATTCCCATGCAGATATACATACTCACATGCACACATATATGTGTATCTGTATATCCTAATGTGTACAGAGTCCCACACTTACTTCCAGTATGTGTGTGTAAATGAAAACATGCATGCACACATTCAGGCAAGTGTGAACCTACACATATATGTACACACACCCAGATCCATGTTTACTTCCAGAATGTGTACACAGAGACTCACACATATTTTCAGTGTCTGCACACAGGGATGGACAACCCATGTGTGCCTTCAGGTATGCATATATACACTCAAATTTATATGCATGCATGCCTACATACATGTACTTTCAGCATGTACACACATGGGTACATAACAGTGCATACACATGTGTATGCATATATCCATATACACACTTATGTTGTATATGTATAGACCTTCATTTTCCTGTTATGTGCATACATGACAATATATACATATAAACATACATACCCAAGTATACATAGACCACAAGTACTTCAGAAATGATTATACATATACATACACATAAATATGTATGTAGATATGAATATAGATATATGCACATACAGAGACCTACATGTAATATCAGTATATGAACATAAGTATAAATGTATACTCGCATGCAGGTATGCATAGATACATGCATACACACAGACCCCCATATACTTCTAGCACATGCACACATGTTTTTTTAAAGATTTATTTATTTATTATATGTAAATACACTGTAGCTGTCTTCAGACATTCCAGAAGAGGGTGTCAGATCTCTTTACAGATGGTTGTGAGCCACCATGTGGTTGCCAGGATTTGAACTCAGGACCTTCGGAAGAGCGGTCGGTGCTCTTAACCACTGAGCCATCTTTCCAGCCCACACACATGATTTTATATATGTTTGTGTGTGTGTCTTAATATAATGCATGTGACATGCATTCAGGTAGGCATAGATGCACTTCTGTATACATGCACAGACCCATGTGCAATGCTAGCATGCACACATGTAGCTAAACAGCCAGGTAGGGATACATGTGTGCTGGTATGTCACATGTGTGAAGGCCCAGTGATCCCTCCACAGGAAAGCCTGTTTCTTTCCTTTCCTGTGAGCTCCCACTGCAAGCAACTTCTTTGTCACACTTCTCCCAGGGAGGCTATGTCAGCTGCTGGCTTGAGACTCTCCCAGCCTTGTGAGCCTCACACTGTTCTACTAACAGGCTTAAAGGTCTCTGACAGCTGACCTTCAGATGCTGGGGACAGAACACGGCTGCTCTGTCCCTAACAATTGAAAGGCCTTGGCACTCAATAGCTGCTCAGACCACACGTTCAGTTGGTAAGAAGTACACCTGCCCTGCCCCAACTTTATCTCAAATGGCTGTGGTGAGTTTCTCAGAAGTGCCGCTGAGTGGATACATGGATGGCTGTGTCACCCCACACATGCACATTCTCGGTAGTGATCAACTTCAGCTGGACCAGAGTGCAGTCAGTCAAAGGGAGCCATTTCTTCCTTCCTGTGCTTGTTGGGAGTGGCATCGCGTCCTCTGGTACCCAGAGATGGTCTTGAACTTTTGATTCTCTTGCTTCCACCTCCTGGGTGCTGGAATTACTGGCATGCACCACCATGTCCAGTTGTATGCAGTGACAGGTAGAGACCCCAAAGTGCTATGCTTGCTAGTCAAGAATGCTTCCAGATGAGCTGTCTTTCTAGCCATCAGACAAACATTTTAATATATTTAATTTAATATATTATTATAATAACTTATAACTTCTATATAACACACATATATCATACCTAAACCGCATATCATACATACACATACATGTATACAACCTTGAAAGCATGAGGACCTGAGTTCAGTCTCCAGAACCCATATGTAAAGTCAAGCATGATGGTACATACTTGGTCTTGGAAGGGAGAGTCAGGTGGATCCCTGAGGTGTGCTGCCTAACCTAGTCATTGAAACACTGTCTCAAAAAAACAAGATGGATGGTCCCTGAGGAAGGATAACCAAAACTGACTGAAGGCCTCTTGTACATGTACTGTTCTGGTGTACCTATAAGCAGGCATGCACGCGTGCATACATACATACATACACTGCAATACACACACACTGCAATATATTCATGGGTTAACATGAAAGCAGAGAACCACAGGTATTAGTCAGAGTGAGGAGGGCCATAAGCTAATGTTTTATTCCTCTCTGTTGATGCTGGTGTGGGCACTGTGGGGAATCAGCAACTCTGAGGCCCCTTCAGTGTAAGTTTACCAAGGAGTGACCCTGCCACGCAGTACAGAGCAAGGGAAGCTCAACCCTGTGTGATGGAAAGAACACTGTGCCCAAGGCACAGAAACCAAAGCTCTCTCCAGGCTGGAGATCAGAAGTCACATGTCACCCAAAGTCCAGGCAAAGCGTGTGACCTAGAAGACTCGGTTTGGTGTTTCCCACAAGCGGCCACCAGCAGTGACAGACCAGGGAGTCACACTGAACAGTCTCACAGCATCTCCGTGGATGCAAAGTTCTAAGGGCATCCTGTGCATGGTTGATCCCTTGCTAGTGTAAGAGCCTTGCCAAAGAGACTGCCATTCTGAGAGGGAAAACCACAGCCTCCAGGTGGTGGAGATGCGGGTTCAGAGTTCTAGCAAGCTGTGCCAAGCTGATTCTTGATCCCACCTCTCCTCAGAGGCCTTCACCAGGACGGCAGGTCTGAGGTGTGTGCTGGCCCTAGTTCACGCAGTTTTCTCATGCTAGCTGGATGCTGTCTGTGGGAAATCAGAGCATCTCTTTTTGCAGTTTTCAGTGCCCAGAGCATGACTCCCTCCAAAGGAGCCCTTTTGTTCTTTTGCCCCCAGCCTCTGCTCCTTGGCATGGCCAGAGCCAGGAGGTGGAAATGGAGCTTGGGTCAATCACACCCCTTCCTCTCCCTCAGGGGCCTGCCTTCAAAACTGTTGCCCTTGGACAGCCTAATGAATTGACTTATGCAGAGCTGTGGATGACTCTTATCTCGCTATCTACATCCCTTCTAGTCCATGTGAGCTCTAACAGTGTAATGTCAAACTTGTGAACTGGTGATGGTGAAATAGCGCACAGTAGGACAGAGATTTGAGGGCAGGTGGTAGGATCCACCCCGCGGGTGCATATCCCATTCAGGATGGGAGGAAACATGAGAAATTGCTGGATGTTTTTTTTTGGTTTTGGTTTTGGTTTTGGTTTTTCAAGACAGGGTTTCTCTATGTAGCCCTGGCTGTCCTGGAACTCACTCTGTAGATCAGGCTGGCCTCGAACTCAGATATCTGCCTGCCTCTGCCTCCCAAGTGCTGGGATTAA
This sequence comes from Mastomys coucha, assembly GCF_008632895.1. NCBI lineage: Eukaryota > Metazoa > Chordata > Mammalia > Rodentia > Muridae > Mastomys > Mastomys coucha. The sequence goes on along the minus strand of NW_022196906.1, from coordinate 92,216,387 downwards.
AGGTGTGAACCACCACCGCCCGGCTGCTGGATGTTTAAAAGTGTTGTCTGCAGGAACTCTTCTGAGATTCAGGCAGGTATATACCCACTTGTTAGGTTTCTTGAGCATGGACCCACCTCCAAGCAGGAACAGTCTAGAGTCAGGGGCCAGTGTTCTAAGGCTTCAGTCCCAAACTGTGGGTGAGATGGGAACATTCCTGTGCCTGACCTTCAGACTTGTCCTCTGATGACACCGTGCCCAAGTCCCATCTGAGACTAGATGTAAATGGTATTAGTTACTGTGACCCGATACTAAATAAGAAGTTGAAGGGAGAGTTCATCTTAAGAAAAACCAGAGGGATGTTTCAAGTTTAGAAGAAGTGATCATTTATATCAGAGAACACAAACAGGCACAAGGAGAGTCATAGAAATGACACCCACCGGAATCCAGAAGGTCGGAGGGAAAAACCAAGCTAAGATGCCCCTGAAACCTCCCAGTGGAGCCCAGATGTGCCATTATGGCTGCGACACAGAGTCCTCTTGTAGCTGAGCCAGGCCAGAGGCCAGGTCTCTGTAGGAAGGGGTCAGCAAGACTTTGAAGAGATGGGTGGGGTTGCCATGGTGGTACTGGGAAAGCCTGTGGCTTGCTGATCCATAGGATATGGAGGTGTCTGAGAAAATGGGAAGGCAGATGTAGAGCCACCTTTCATGGGGACAGGAGGGACTCAAGTGACCATGGGGACTTGGGCAGAGAATGGGATGTAGGCAGATCATTAGCAGCAGCGATTGTGTCTCAGACAGGCTGGGCTGGGCCGCTTGAGGGAGAGGTGAAGCCTTCCTACCACAACCTGGAGTTCTATCTCCTAGAGGACCATGAAGAGGAGGATGAGGAAAAGCCCTGGGGTTCATTCGGGTCACAGGAGTTTGGCTGAGAAAGCCCTAGAGAGATGGTTAAGATGTGACCCAAAGACTGGCCATGGAAAGCCATGAGGTTCAGGAACAAAGCTCAACTGATTACAGGAGCACATCATATTCACTAGGCTCTGGGTCAAAACTTTCCAATTTCCTCTGCAGCCGAGAACAGGACTCCTCCCACTCCTGCAGCTGGAGAGTTGAGGCAGGGGGACCTAGCTCACGCAAAGCCATAGCAGCTGGGCCGGGTCTGTGTTCCCGTTTTCTCTCTGACTCCAATGCCCATGTGTGTCCCTTTGTGTCTCCAGTGCCCATGTGTGTCTGCCAGTCTGCTGCCTGGTGACCCTGAAACAGCTTGTCAACTGCACTGACCGCAAACAGAGTTGCAAACCCAGAACAGCACCCTCACCTCACTGGTGTTCGTGTGTTGCCCAGCCCCAGCCTAGTGGCATGCGTGCAGGATGGCAGAAAGCAGACCACAAAGGCCGGGACCTTCTTCCTTCTCCATACCCCGCTGAGCATCAGTTTGGGGATACATCTGAAGTCTGCTCTCTCAGTCCAGGCCCTGTACACACAGACACCAGAATGATTTGTCATGTAGAGAGCGGAAACCATGGTGGGACATCTTGACAAGCCCATCACGGAACTATGAGGCAAGTCCTCAGCTTCTGGTGTAGACATCTCCAGCCAAAAGATCCCACCTCCAGATGCGGCACCCTCTAAAAATAGCAGGTGGAGTCATCTCTCTGGCTAATTGTTCGATGCGGTCCCTCTATGCCATCTGGAAGTAGGTCTCGTCAATGTACCAGGACGTTGCCCAATTATCTGTGTGAAGCCTCTTTAATGCGGGCCCCCACAACAGAGGGACAGCAGCTGTCTGCTTATCCCTGGAGGCTGCTCTGTCTGGGGACATGACTCCATAGCCTGGACCCCAGGCCTGGCTAAGGGAAGCTGTGCTTGCCTGTAGTGGAATTCTGGACAGGAACAGGCAATGAGTACAAGCACGTGACCTGGGGTCCTGTCTTCTGCTAGGGACACAGGGGCTAGAGCCTGGGAGGACTCTCTTGCCAGCATCCTTGGCAATCAAGCCAGGAGTGACCACCCATGTCTTCCCTGGGCCACAAGCATTATAGGTTAGTATCCAAAGAAGACAGGGAAAGAAGAGGAGTGGCCAGTGGCCTGAGGCCTTTTATCCTTGAAATTTGAATACAGAGCTTGAAGCCGAAGAATGAACACAGAGTGCCCACGGGACTCAAGTAGGATGGCCCAGGAGCACTGTTCTGATTTTGTCCTTTGCTTACAAGGAACTCCACTGCTTGGGCTCAGAGAAGGAAATTGATACACACTGTGACCTAGAAAACAGGAGGAGCTGACCCTGGGTGGTGGCCGCCAGGCTGCAGCCCTGGCTGCCCCCTGGCCCTCTCAGCTCGTCTTCTCCAAGACCTGAGGAGCCCAGCAGTGGATGCCCTGGCCAGAGAGAGAAGAGCTATCCTGGGCACCGAGCGGCTCTTGAAGCAGGCAGCTTTGGGGAGCCCTACCCATCCCTGAGCCCCTTCAGGAGCCTTCACATGGCAATAACATAGTGTAGACTGAGCTGTGACCTGTCTGCTCAGCCTAGAGCAGCATATGCGCCTGCTTGAGTCAGGCCTGCACAGGTTGTGAGTGTGCCCTGCCCTCCAGGAAAGGGAAGGCATCACCGCCAGCTTGGGGCTCCCTGTGCAGCTCCCTCTGTGCCTCTCTGACTTTACACACGCTGTTCCTTTGCCCGAAGAACCCTTCCATCCTTTCTCTTTTGGAAAGCTTACATTTAGCCTACAGAACCCATCCTCTGAGGAGCCTTTCTCAGCTCTCCTGTGTGCCATTAGAGGCATTCCTTAACACAAAAGTGTACACACACACACACACACACACACACACACACAGAGGAGCGTGCATGGAGGGGGGCTTGCCTCCTCCTGTCAGGACCTTGCCTCCCTTCTAGATTACCAGGAAATGACTGGTCCTTTGACCAGCATGGCGTCATCCCACAGGAAGTACTCTGAAAATGTTTGTTGGATGATATTTGGGAAAATGAGCAGCTACGATACAATATCCTTCAACCATGTGACTAGGCCAGACTTGCACAGGCTGTAGCCCATGGAAGAGCTTCTGCTGGCAGACTGGAGAGAAGCCAGAGTGAGCTGAAGCTGCAGCTACCTACCCAAGACATGAAACCCCCCATAGGCTGCCTGCTGGGACTCTCAGGGTGGAAAACAAGCAAGCAGCAGGCCTGTTCTCTTGGGAATATGCAGTGTGGTGGCTCAGATGCAGGGCCACCAGGCAGGGGCTGGCGATATTCACTTTCAGTTCTCCTGAGAGGGGTGTGGGAAAGGAGTCTGTCCTGCCAAGAAAGGGAGGGGGGATGAAGGGTGAAGGATGAGTTACTTTAGGTTTCATGAATCACACTCCCATAAAGCCCCGTGTAAGGGCCAGTGAGTCTTGATGCCTGCCAGAGAGCTGACAGATGTGTGGGGTTCAGCATCCCCAAGCAAGGAACCACTGTCCGTGGGGTGGGTGGGCATCAGTGCTGGCTGTGACAATAGGAAGTTGGGTCTCCTTCAGTGGCAGTTGGGGCGAGGAAGGCCTCTATGCCCACCTGTCAAGCCCTGAGCTCCCCTGCGGCAGTATTCCTTAAAGAAACCATCTCTTTCCAATGCCAGCATGCCTGGGAGGGCAACCTAGGAGGTCCCAGCACCCCAGCCTGGGGCAGCTGCTCAGGATAGAACTGTGGCAGTGCAGGTCCTAGGGGACCCGAGAGGAGGCTGTTAGCTCTGTCATCGTCTCCGAGTGGGTGGAGGTCCAGGTCTCTGGTCCTGCCTAAGGCATGGGTCGACCTGACCCGATGTCAGGCCAACTTCCGCACTCTCGGCCTACGGGTGATGGGGCCTCACCATGGCCGTGGGTTGGCCTCTGGGTAAACTCTTATTTGCTTGGCTTCTGTTCCTGTGGCCCCAAAGAAGGCAGTGGGAATTACAGCCATTGACATGGAACCTGCCTGTGAGGTAGAAAGTGAGGAGAGCAAGCACAGAGCAGCACCAGCCCACGGTAGGAACCATTTCTGCAGAGACTGGTGAGTATGAAAAAGAATGTTCCAGAAGGAACCAGAAGCTTCCTGTAAGAGCTCCTCCCTCCCGTGTTCAGAAAAGTGTCTGTGATGTGAAGTTCACAGTAAATGAACGCACCAAGAGCAGCCTCCACCCGGCCACCTCTCTCCCGGATTCCCATCTCAGTACATGTGAGCCCAGGCACCTACATCCCAGGCATGCACTATTCCAACTTCCTTACCTCTCCACAGGCACCTACCTAAGCCGGTCCTCTCCCCAAACCCCCACATTCTTCACCTGGAAACCAGAGTCATGGTGACAGCCCTTTACTGGCCTATCTTGGATGCGGCAGTCACATGTGGACTTTGAGGATGGCCACAAATCCAATTGCTTCTATGGATGACCAAAGGGCAATTTGGATACTGAGTCCTTTCCACACTCAAGGTGCAGCAGAGCAGGTGGCCCTCCCTGCCAAGCCCTTGCTTGACAGGAATCACCAGGCTGCTGTTCACAGATACTGTTATATGGCTGCCTGGCCCTCGAGGAGGAGAAGGAGGGAGGCCTGGATCTGATCCCAGCCTGAGCATTCTCTCACTGTGACCTGCGGTCTTCAAAGCCTCAATTCCCTCACTGTGATAGGGAAGGAGCAACACTGACCCTGAATGAGGACTCAGAGGGTAGAACAAGATAACAAGCTAGGTTGAGACCAGCAGGCTGACAGCAGCATCCATGCAGCGTGGCCAGTTCCCTGACTGCTGATACTTGGGAGATAGCCCTCCTCTTGGAATGGCCTTAGCAGGTCCAGAGTCCCAAGTAGCTTGCCATGAGCATGCCTATCACCTATGCTGTGTGAGTGACCCTCCATGTGACCCTGTGTTCCTCTGCTCAAAAGTCCCTCCCCCACTCAACCTGCTCCCAAGGTGCTAAGGGGAGGGGTAGCCTGGGGTACAGTTGTGCTAATGGGAGGGGTAGCCTGGGGTACAGTTGTGCTCCGACAGTGCCGTGACTATGGCTCTTTGTCAGCGCAGACAGTAGCACCTGTGCACTGCACTGTGCGGACTGGGCTCCCACCTACACTCTTCCCTCCCACCTGCCATACTGCATCTACCATATTGTTCTGATGTCATGTTCCCATGGAAACGTGAAGTGATGTCATGGTGTAGGGGACTGGGGCAAAAGCAGTGCAACTGCAGTTTCTGCAGAGAGGTTGAAGGAGGTGGGACTCAGCTGGAACTGCTGGTCGGGTACCTTGTCTGCCATGGTGCCTGGTTGTCAGGTTGCAGATTCCTCATCTGGTCTCTTACCTCCTGCTCCTCCACAGCACCCCCCCCTTCCCCACTCCCATTTTCTGGCCACACTGTTCACTGGCATCTCTTTGACCTCTACTGTAAACGTGGCTGGTTCTGACAAGGCTTTGAAGTCAAGTGCCTGTGTCTCCCACTCGGACTGGGCTAGGCTCAGCTGGATATGAGCTGTGCACAAGGCAGAGGTTGGGGCCCACAACGCTGGAGGCAGGGGCAGGAAGGTTCCCTTAGCCAACTGTGGTTGACAGGGAAGGGTGGGCACAGGTAGCACAAAGCCAACACCTCCAAAGGGCAATCAGGGAGGTGTATACCCCAGCTGGGCCTCGGGGCTCATCCAGAGCAACCCAAGGGAGGTCGAGGCTCAGTGTCTGCCACGCGAGCGTGCACATCGGCTTTTCTGTTTGAGGAGAGTCTGTGTAAATACACTATACTGGGCCCTGCTGGAGAGCACTCAAGCCAGTAGCATCCAAAACCTGCATGTCTAACCCACCCCAGGGGCTGCTGATGCTGCCTGGTTTGGGAACCAGGCCTCCATGGCATCCTCCATGGCAGAGATGGGCTGAGTAGTCAAAGGAAGCAAGGCTGGCTGAACTCCACTGCATTGGTGTTCATTGTCAGCTGCTCAGGGATGGGGCTTCTATCGTGCCTCCATCCTCTTATTAGATCCTTACAGGGCTTTGTCAGCAGGATTATCACACATATTGTAGAGAGGGAGAAGCTGGGACATCAGCTTCCCCATCAGCCAGCAACCAAATCAATTCCCAAGGTACCAATCCCATGGGTACCTTGGGAATTGAACCTAGGGCTTTGCATGTGCCAGCCAGGTACTCTGTCTGAGCTATATCCCCAGCCTGTTTTAACTTCTTAAAATTTTGAGACTGACATCAGCCTGTATTCCCAGGCAGGCTTTGAACTTGCCACCCTCCTGTTTCAAGGCTCTCAGGTAGCTGGAATGACAGACCTTGGCCACCAGGCCTGAATCAGGAATTAAACCCAGACTATTGTGGGGCTCTTGGAGTTCCACTTGTGGTTTAATGATAAAGATGCGGAGACATCTGTATGGTCTAAGGTGGTCAGCCTTTTGGCTGGGCACTCTCTCGGCTGGCTCCTAACTTCTCTGCCAATGTGTCCCTCCACATGGCTTTCACTGCTCCACCACCCTCCCTTGTTCCCCCGTTTCCTTCTGTCTCCTGCATCTCTCTGCCTAGTAGTTCTATGGGTCCTCCTGCCCCAGCTCCAGCTCTTTATAAAGCAAAAAATTAAAATAAAAAATAAAAAACATCATGTTCCCTAGTCATCCAGTTGGCTTTAGGGGCTACATGACCTTCCCCAGGGCAGGGCAGCTTGTCCTTCCTTTTTTGGGGAGGTGACGAAAGGACTAACATTTACGTATCCTGCTAGCCGGAACTGCTGGCCCAGCAATGAACAATCAAGAACAGAGGAACACCCTTTCTCATAGCCAGTAAATACAATATTTGTGGGCTATCCCAACACCAGACAGCATGTTCCTTGTGCCTGTGGGCTTCAGTACTACATTGTCTCAGGATAGACAGTGAGTGCATGTGTGTGTGTGTGTGTGTGTGTGTGTGTGTGTGTGTGTGTGTGTGCAGGGGGTTGACCGTGCCTGCTGAGGACAGCTTGGAGCAGGGAAAACCAAGATGAAGAAAGGTGAAGGCATAGCCCACCTGACAGTGGGGACAGAGCTGCCTCTATGTAGCCTGGTGTTTCTGGTCTAGGCCAGCCCCTTGCATCCCTGACTCAGTGTGCCCCAGAGGGGAGCCATTCTCTGTGGGGCAGGGCTGAGTCTATGAGGGTCAAAAGGGCTCCAGCTGATAGTATCAGAGCATTTGAGTCTTGGCTAGCACCTTTCTTTCTTCCTTTCTTTCTTCCTTTCTTCCTTCCTTTCTTTCTTTCTTTTTTTCTTTCTTTCTTTCTTTCATTTCTCTCTTTCTATTATAGCTATTTGAGAATCCCCTTCATCTATATTTTATTTTGTAACTGAAAGAATCCTGTCCAATCCATTTGGCTGTATACTTCCTAGAGAGAATGTGTCTTATGATACGCTCCTGGATATGCATAGAGACTTGTGGGTACATGTATGTAACTGTCTCTGCAAGTGTGTGTGGCACACAGCATGTGTCTCCAAGTGTGTGCCTGGAGGTGTGCCGATGTGGAAATGCACATGTGGGGGTCTGAGTGCATGCTGCCTCCATCCCTTGGCTTCCCAGATGGGCACTGACCTGTGACTGTGAACAGATGTGCCGCACAGGGCAGGCAGAGATCATAGCTGTGCCGCTGCCAGAAGACATCCAGTTCTGGGTCTCTGAGAGGAGCCTAGGGAAACTTCTTCACCCAGTAGAAGAGCACCTTCCCCTTGGCTACCCTGGCCAGGAGGCTGCTCCTCCCAATTCACATGCAGTTGTGCTGCCAGGTGTGGAAGATACCAAGCACCAAACTGGTTACCGAGCACTGCGACATGGATGGCCAGGGCTTGCTGACCAGTGTGGGACTCCGTGCTTTATAGGCCTGACTTGGTACTGACCTCATCCCTTGACCCTCTCCTCTGCTTCTCTGCCCTTTCCACCCCACCCTGAGGTACCAGTCATATGAAGGATATAGTATAGAATACAGTTTATTTAGGGCATGGGAAGGGGAGTTGAGAAAGGAGTAGAGACAGAGAAAGACATAGTCTCTCTCTTCTCTCTCTCTCTCTCTCTCTCTCTCTCTCTCTCTCTCTCTCACACACACACACACACACACACACACACACATACAGAGAGAGAGGGGAGAGGGAGAAAGGGAGAGAAGAAGAGAGAGAAAGAGAGACTGTAGTTGCTGAGAACAGAGGCCTGGCCCTCCCCGTTCTCTATAACTGTTCATATAGGGGCAGAGATGGAAGGGTGTGAGGGCTGATCTTTCATGAGGCCAGATTTGTCATCTCTACAGCTGTAGCCAAAGAGAGACCCCCAAGGGGGACAGAAAATATCAGAAGATACTGTCCTACCTTCTGTGTCAGGTACTTCACAGCTCCTAGCACACAGTAGGCACCTTAAAGTAGTCATTAAAAGTATATTTAATTTTTTATTGTGTGTGTATGTGTGTGTTCTCTGTGTGGGTATGTGCATGTAAGTGGGGTGCACTAGGATGCTCAAAGATGGTATCATCTCCTGGAGCTGGAGTCCCAGGTGTTGTGAGCCACTGGACATGGGTGTGGGATCCAAACTAGGATTCTCTGGAAGAGCAGTGCCTGGTATTAACCACTGAGCATCTCTCCAGCAACTTAGAAATGTTTATTGAGTCAATAATAATAATAATAATAATAATAATAATAATAATAATAATAATAATAATAATAATAATGTCTAAGCTAGGCAGTGCTGGTGCATACCTTTAAACCCAGCACTCAGGAGGCAGATCTTTGAGTTCAAAGCCAGCCTGGTCTAGAGAGTTTCAGAACAGCCAGGGACACACAGAGAAGCCCTGTCTCAAAACACACAAACACACACACACACACACACACACACACACACACACACACACACACACACACAGAGTCTAACAAAGGAAGAAGAGCTAGAGGCTCCAGGATAGGGGATGGTGAAATCAAGAGGCAGCCAGCAGCTGGAGGGAGACCACAGATCAGGAAGGAGGGACCTGGGTAGCAAGAGTTATTCCTCCAACCTCCGAAGCTTCAAAGGCCTTGTCCACCCCCACCCTGTGCATGCCAGCCCTCCCAAGGTCAGCCAGTGCCAGCAGCTTTATCTTTGCTTTCCTTGGGCGGCCAGTGGCTTGAGATGACCATAGGAACATCAGGCGTCAAGGCTGTCCTGGAGATCTGGGTTCTGGGGGCAGAGTGCTCAAAGGGGAGCACTACTTTGCCCTTCCTCCCTCTCTCACCCCTCCCTGGCCTGGCTTTAGAGAAATGCTAGCAATGAGCCTCGAGAGGCAAGGCAGAAGTGGGCAGTGTTGTGTTTTATAAAAAGACCAGGAAATGTTTTGTAGAGTGAAGTATAGTGAGGTGGGAGGGGTGCTTTGGTGGGCTCAAGCTGAGGCATCCCTTCCCCCTGAGATACCAGCCATATGAAGGATATAGTATAGAATACAGTTTTTTTAGGGCATGGGAAGGGGAGTTGAGAAAGGAGTAGAGACAGAGAAAGACACAGTCTCTCTCTCTCTCTCTCTCTCTCTCTCTCTCTCTCTCTCACACACACACACACACACACACACACACACAGAGAGAGAGAGAGAGAGAGAGAGAGAGAGCAAGGAGGGGCTAAGCAGCCCCTTTCATAGCAAGCCAGGTCCACCTGGCTGTTGCCAGATAACTGTTGGGTGGAGCCAACAGGCAGGGCTTGAACTAGAAGGCCACACTTGATCAAGAAGATATTTCAGAGCTGAGCCTCCCATCACCATGACGTCCTATCATGGTTACCACATGGCTCTGCCATGGAGGTTCAGCCTGTCCATGCTGCAGTTGAAGAAACAGAGACTCAGAGAGGCTAAAAGGCTTTCAGGAAGGGGTGGGATAGGATGGAATAGACAGATTGAGGAGGGGCCCCTTATGCCTGACACTGGACCCAGGTATTCAGAAGGACAGGAGGCTCTGGGGGTCGGGGGAGGGCGAGACAGAACTTGATCAGCTGAGATTTTGGAGACAGTGACACTATCCCCAAGCTACAGTTGCAGGGAATGCACCTCATGTTCCATGAGTTAGGAGAGAAGCCTGACTTCTTTGCCACGCCTGCCAGCCTATATTAGGCGAGCCTTGGGCCTCCTGCATGCAGCAGGGGAAATTAGAGCCAATCAAAACGATTTCAAGGCCACTGCTCCTTTCCAGCAGCCTGTGACCATGCCTGTTAAACAGCCAGCAGCTCGCATGGCCTGATACCACAAGCAAATGACCCTTAATAGGGACCAGACCTCCTCCCACCCTCCCACCTGCCTGCCCCTGGGTCTGCCTTCGTGCTTGAATGTTGAACTGAAGGCACTGACCCTGAAGACCCTGTTCTGCCCGGGTAGCAGGACCTACAGGGCTGGAGTTCTGAGGGTCAGAGTGGTGGGTGTGGCTGGTAAGAGGTAGCCCCTGTCCTGCGGGAAGCAGGGCTGTTTCCGTTCTGAGATGGGCCAGTCAGGCCTCAGATCACCCAACATGACTACTCCCAGATCATCTGGCTTCTTTAACTGTCAACTAACACATCCATAAATTTTCTACCCATCCTTTACAAAAGGACCCTAGGAAATCTGTGTGCTAGAGAAAATATCTAGTGTCCTGATCCTGACTATGGTTGACATAATGCAGGGGTAGCAATAATGATGCTCTGAATGTCTTTACTTCCAGGTACCTCCCACCATCCTGTTCTCCAGCCCATTCTCCCCTGGGGAATATGGGTCTAGACCAGAGGTTCTCAACCACTGGCCGAGACCCCCTTGGGGGTGAAGCAACCCTTTAACAGGGGTCACATGTCAAATATCCTGTATGTCTGATGTTTCCATTACAGTTCATACCAATAGCAAAATTACAGTTCTGAAGTAGCAGTGAAAATGATTTTATGGTTGGGGGTCACCACAACATGAGGAGTTATATTGAAGGGTCACAGCATTAGGAAGGCAAGCTGCACTGGTCTAGTCTAGACCCTGTACCCGTCTGTCTGCTCCCCTCATGAGGTTCCCCAAAGCACAGCTGGCTGCTTTCCATTTTGCCATCCTGTGGTCCCCACAGCCTTGGGAGTGAGAAATAAGCCCCTAAAATGGCAGGTTTGTGTTGGCCCTACTGCATGCTCCCCAGCCCTCCTTCCTTCCTTCCGTGAGCCAAGCTGAGGACGAGGCTGATAAGACCTTCAGGTCCCTGGGTTCAGAAATCAAAGGGACACCAAAAAAAACCTCAGCAGCCAAGAGAAACACTTCACAGGAACATCTTAAAAGTATCAAGACTAATAAAAAAAAAAAAAAAAAAGAGGAGGAGGTACTAAGGATATAGTTCAACCATAGCATGCCTGATGTGTGGCCCTCTGGAATGCATTGCCAGTGCTGGGGGAGGGGGAGGGGGAGAATCGGGGAGGGAATCTTCGATGAACAAATTATCAAAATTGTAATGAAATGTGGACTGACAGTGAGTGGAGAGGGTCTCATACCTTGGGTTCCTCACCCTACTGTTGGCTCTGTCTTTTTCTTGACCTGTAAAGATGCCCAAGCCACTGCTTAGAATCTTCAAACAGCCCATGGCTTTTACACACACCACCCTCCCCTTCTGGAACTCTCTCCCTTCTCTGTTCATGCCTCCAGTCTTCCACGTCCAGCCTTTAGAGTTCTTTCTCATAGTAGCTCTGAGTGTTGCTCCTCTCTTCCTGGGCTACGTTAAGAGGCCCCTGGGTTCCTTCCATCAGCCACCTAGCACTGTGGGCCTCTGGAGTAGTTGCTGCCTCAGTCACTCCTGTGCAGTGGGACATGAAACAGATTGTCCTCAGTCGTCTCTGATAGACAGAATGAATGCATAGACCAATGGAAGAACTGCTCGGCCGTAAGTCACATCCCATCTGAGCACACACTTTAATCAAAATGAACAACGCCGCGGGGTTCCTTGGACCCACTGCAGAATAAATGCAGTGCTGTTTTGGTCCAACAAAGAGATTGGAACAGCCTGAAAGTCTTGGCAATAGAATTTGCTCTATACTTTAAAAAAAGAAAGAAGGAAAAAGAAAAGACTTTTATTTTTCATGATTAAAGCCCTGCCACTTGCTCTGAAAGATAACATAGGCAAGGGAGGCAGTGTGGACCAGTCTTCTCCAAATAAGGCAAAATCCAACTTTATTTTTAGCAGTGAGTTTCCAGCTTCAAGGAGGCTCAAGTCCATAGCCAGCCTTACACAGACCCACTAACTCCCAAAAACGTGTTAACAATTCATGAAGATGTACGTGTTCCCGGAGCACCATGATGTCCCTTAGGGAAGGGTCCCTCAGACAGCCCAAAGCTTGAGCCTGTCTCCATGGCAGCTCTCCAAGCAGTGTTGGACAAGCTACTGAGACAAGCCCTCTCTCCTCACTCTCTGGGAAAAACTCAGGTTTGTCCTCTTCTGATGTTAGTGAGCCTGACACTGGAGCATCTTTGAAAACAATCGCATTTCCTGATCAGGCTGCAGACCTTAAAAAGTGATGATCAGCTGGCTTCATGAGGAGCCTCCGATAGCTGAGCCCTCTGCAGAGGTTCTGGATGGACAGACATTTAAAAGAAGCCCCCTTCACATCCATGACTTGATTGTCTTCATCCCTACAAACTGTAAGATGACTCACTTCAACCCTCCGCAGCTGCCAGGGAACAAGAGCAGAAATCAAACACTGGGCTCTCCTCTGAGCATCCTGATGCTGCATCTGTAAAATGGGATAACATCAGGATGAGCTAATCCACGAGAGAGGCAGCCAGCCCACTGCCTTGCCATCTGTGTTTCCAATATGACTTTTATGGCTTCTAACATGGTGCCTACTTCTAAGCTTTGTCTGCAGCGAGCTCATCTTTCTCAAATTCCTCTGGGTTTGGCTAAGAGCAATCTGTTTTTCCTACATTTGTCAAGTGGCTTGAAATCCCCAGTGCCCATTCATGTCCTTTCCAAGGGTTAGCGGAGCACCTCTTGTTATCTTTCATCGCACCCCCCTCCGCACGAGGGGTAAAAAATTACATTTGAGTAGAAGTCTGGCTATCGATGCCCGTAAAATGGGGACTTTGGCGAGACTCACTCGCCTGGGTCAGAAAGGGAATGAGGCCCAAAAGCAGTCCTGAGCATCTTTAACGATGTGTAGAAAGAGAGGGGCCTCTGCCCGCTTGGGCAGATGGACACAGCTGTTAACAGAGAAGGCCCCGATACTGCAACTGGCATGGAGAAATGATCCCCCCAATGCTTCCTAGTGGAGTTAAGAAATTTTTTGTTGATCGTGCCTTTGAACTAAGGTCATTTAAGTATACAACAGATGTTCCTCTGAGGGAAACAGACTTATAAAGTCAAGAACACAGAAGGGACCTAATGGTTCACTGGGGGTGGCGCATTAAGTTCACAGCAGTTCAGCTCCTCACAACGTTAAACAAAACAATGACGCAATTTTATGCACAGTAAAGACCTGTCAAAGCAGTCATCCTGGGCAGTGGAGGTCCTTTCAGTCATTCTTTCTCTAAAGATAAACGGAGGCACAGTGATGGACATGCTGGCTGCTGTGGTGAGGCAGTCCTTGGTGTGGTACCCCAGCCACTCAAGGCTGGATCACCCAGGATGGTGAGAGGTTGGAGCATGGGAGAGAGGGTGGGACAGACGTGAATACAGCAGCAGAAGAGCCACGCTTTCGTGGCTTCCTGCCTGCCTGGGTTAGCCTGCCAATGGGCTGAATTAGTGGTCACCCGGGAGGTAAGGTTGGCCGGGGACTGGATAATACACACTGCTTCATAAGCCCCTTCCAGCCTACACTGTCACATGTCAGACTCTGCCAGGAGGGTCTTGTCATTGAGACTATTTGCCAAGCAGCCGCTAGGTGTCGGGCACACCACCGCAGTGTGTCCTCTCCAGCAGGGCTCTCTTCAGGGTCATGTCTATGCCTCTGGAGGAAGGCTGGAGACAAGCGAATTTGAATTCAGCGAGGCCAGGAGTTCCTCACCCTAGGCTTCATCAGCTGTGTGACCTCAAGCAAGTTGCTTTACCACTCTGAGCCTTGTTCTCTCCATGGAGTGGTCAGACTTATGTCACAGGTCACATTAATGGGGCTCGAGGGAGGGGGAAAAAATTAGACAAAATCCTCAGTATGGTTCCTGGCACAGTGGGCATGTTTCTCCTCCCTTCTCAGAGGAAGAACAGCACATCACCCATGCCTTTGGAAAGCTTACCATCTTGGATGGGCAGGCAAGCTCCATGCACACAGGCAGAGGGTTCTCCCAGGTCATGAAAAGGCTATGGTAATGAAAAGCACAGACATATAGGTGCTTTAAAGTGGAGCGGAGGGTGGCCACTTTGGGTGGTCAGGGATGGGGTTTGGGAGGAGCTGGCAGATTCCAGAAATGGAAAAACAGACATTGAAATCAGGCATAACTGGGGAACGTTCTTCTAGTGCCAGAGGTCACATTTGAGGTCATTGGTGAGGCAACCAATCTGGTTAAGCATGGAGTTTGATGGGTTAACAGGTAAGCGCTAAGATCCTTAGACACCAGGCTTAGCTTGCCCTGAAGGGAGCAGTAACTCATATAGCTCTTCGAGACAATGAGCAAAAATCAAATTAGTTTTTAAGAGTTATCCAGCCAATGAGTGGGGGAAACCTGGCACATTCCCCATGCCTGTGTTCATGGCAGACATTACTAGTCTATCTCTTCCTGGAGGTAAGCAGAGAATTTAGCAACTGTTATAACATTCTTATCATGGAGTGAAGAAGGTTGCATTCTGGGTATTTAAGAGTGAGTTTTATTCCACTTTTTACTCAAAGGCGGAATAAGGAGAAATAAGGAGGAAAGGCTCATTGTTAAGGTTTTGTGATCTTCCATCTGCAGAGTTGAGGGTGCCAGAATCCTCTCTGCTTTCTAGTGGCCGTTGTTCATCCTGAGCAGTCTCTGGTGCCCCCTGTTGGATGCCAAATGTAAACCTGACGGCTGTAGTCTGAGCCTGGCTTGCAGGGAGAGGGACTGGAGCCTGGTGGGCCTGCCTGCAGGGCCTATGTCTGAGGTTCAGCAGAACGTGGTGAGCTGTGGTCTGCCTTCTGCACCCTCGCTGGCAGCCATGTACGGCTGAGATGTCTGACTGACTGGGCAGAATCTTGGCAAGCTTGGCCTGACTCTGGAAACAGGGTGGAATTTTCCTGAAATGACAGAACTGTTTAAACATTTCAGGCCTTCCTAAAGTCACCAGAAATAGAAGGCAAGTCTGCCTCTCATTGGTGAAGTTTCCTTTTTATTTGTAAATAGAGCCAGTTGTCACCTGGAGGTGGCAGCTCCCTGGGCCCACTGAGTTCAACCCTCCCTTGCCACTCTTCAGCCAGCCAGAGCTGTCTGTTTCTGTTAGGACCTGGCTTCATGGAAGTTCCAGAGTGCAAGGGCAGCTCACTGATGAAGTTTCTGCTGTAACCTGGAGAGGGGCCACACAGCTGTCGTCCTGGGGGAGGGGTTGCCCACAGCCATGCTCCAGCCCTGTGGACCACTGACCATCACAGAGCCCCCACTCCTTAAACCCTAGCAAATGCTGTGCCTCTGCTTCTGAGAAAGCCCAGAGGCCCAGCCACTCTCCCATCCATCCTCCCTGTCATCACCCACCTAGAGGACCACAGCAACCTCGCCTGAAGGACCATAGCAACCTCACCTGGAGGACTATAGCAACCTCCTCCATGGCCTCCTCCCATACCTGCCACCTTTCTGCCCAGTACCAAGTAATATATTTGAAGTGCAGAGGCTGATCCGAAGCTGGTCCACAAGCACGCACTTTCCTCATCCCCAGTTTATAGATAAGGAGACAACAGAATGCTGACAAGTGCAGTGGAAGTGACATTCCTAAGAGGCAGGATGGAAACCCAGCTTGTCCAGATTCAAGAGGTTAACCTCAGACCCTCCTGGCTCCTTGCACACCCCCTTGCTGTGTACCAGCTCTGTGCTGGCAGATCACAGGCTGCCCACTGCACAAGAAGTGCAGTCTTGTCAGTCTGCCCCTGAACTCTGAGGTTCTTTCCTCTCTCATGCCTCTCTGGTCAGCCTGTACTAGGGATGCCAGGCAAATTTAACTTATGCTGAAAGGTATACTTATGCTGGAGAAATGTCCATTGCCTCTGTGAAATTTGCCATTTGTGTTTGCATATGTATACGTATGCAGGCTGTTGAGAGCTTGAAGGGGGCTCTGTTCCTCCTTCTGGATGATGGCTGTAGATTTTGCCAGCAGTGTTCTGTTCTGCCTGCCTGGATCTCTCATCCTTTGTGCTTGGCTAAGGTATCCCCCCTCAGGAATTCCTTCCTAATTCCCAAGCTAAGCTTGACTCCTTGTTACTTTGCTTCAGAACCTCCTCTTCTTCATGTAATCTGTGGCCATGAGTCCTCCTTCCCCCCTTCAGTCAGGAGCTCTTCTGGTGCCTGTAGCTATTGGCCCATGCCATTTGCTATGCCGCTAACTCTCCCTGCTCTTGGCCTGGATGATCCTTCTTTGTGGAAGTCTCCTGTTTATCTCCCCACACCCCAATGTTCTGCTTTCTTGAAGCCTCAGTTCAGTCTAGCAGATTCACTATGGTCCGTGATGGCAGCTCTGTCTGGGATTTGTGAGCATGAGTCCTAAGAGCTGTTCCTGCCCTCTGGAAGCTCACAATGCTGGAAGATGGCATGGTGTAGAGTGTATCTCTGGTTCAGTACACATAGGAAGTCAGGAAAACAGCCTGGCACCGCCCTGTGGGGCAGTACCACCTTCAGGCCTCTTGCCCTCCATCCTAGAGAGTTCTAAACAGACCTGAAACACAGGGAGTCTTGGAGACTTTCTGCTTCTGGCTCAGCAAGAACAGGGACTCTGCTCACTTCCCTCATTTCTCCCCAGGTCCCCAGCTTCTCCTGGGCTGTTATGAGTTGCAAGTAACAGAAGCCATGACTCAAACTTCCACATTCTCTCAATCTCAGGAAGCCAACTCAGGGTATGGATGTCTCGGAAGCCCAGATCTCTCTCTCTCTCTCTCTCTCT
>NW_022196906.1:92167573-92199319 GCF_008632895.1 Mastomys coucha | reverse complement strand
CCTCTCTCTCTTCTCTCTCCCTCTATCTTCTCTCTCCCTCCCTCTCTTTCCCTCCCTCCCTCTCTACCTCTCTCTCTTCTCTCTCCCTCCCTCCCTCTCTCTCTCCCTCTCCCTCTCTCTTCTCTTTCCCTCCCTCCCTCCCTCTCTCTCCCTCTCCCTCTCTCTCTCTTCTTCCCTCCCTCCTTCCCTTCCTCCCTCTCTCTCTCCCTCTCTCTCTATCTCTCTCTGTCTCTCTTTCTCTGTCTCTCTCCCTCCCTCCCTCTCTCTCTCCTCTCTTTGTTTGGATGGTTCTCTTGAGGCCTCAAGGCAGTGGTACTTGCACCTGTGTGCTCCTTTGTTCACACCCAGCATGGGTGTGGGTGAGAATCGGTTTCCCCAATGGTGGCATGGAAGTCGCTCTTGCCTTTCTTGATGAGGACAAGGGCCCACTCTGGAGTGGGGAATAGATGACAGGAAAACCCCATGCTCTCGTGGCTTAGGGCTGAGGCTGCCAAACAATTATACAACACTTAGCACTTCACTTTTACTCAGCATCCTAGATCACAAGAAGCAGCCAGCAGTTTCTGTTTATCAAACAGTTAAGTACAAGTAATTTAATAAATATGTCCTAACAACTTAGCAACTGTTTGAAAACATATTGCACATAGATTAAAAGAAAAATAATTATTGTCAGCTGACCACAATTACTGATGGCATATGTGTGCCAGTAGGGCTCTGAACAATTTCTCAACACTGGGAATTGGCCTAAACACCCACTCCTATTTTCTTATTGACATGGACTCTTGTTTGGTACTTGATTTTTTCTTTATACTGGTGACCACTAAAAACCTGGCTTCTCAGAGTTTACCTGTCATTAAAGCTGAGACTATGAGGTGCCTTGAGCTGGCAGGTGTGGAGATTCCAGCGCGTCACTGTGTTTCCTTGAAAAGGGAGGACGTCATTTGGGAATCATCCATGGCGTTGGTGTGTCAACTGGGAACCAGGGTCTTGGTTAACTCTTGGGTCTGAGTTAGCAGGACAGCAATACTCAGACAAAGCAGAAGCCCTGCTTGGTTAAGAGAGCAAGGAAAGTGTACGGGAGAGGGACGGGATCAATGAATGTTGACCTATTAGGTGAATATTGGATAGAGAGGAAAAATACCTCCGAACCCGTGTTCCAGTGCTCCCATTGAGAGCAGGGGAGAGTTTGTGGCTGAATCCAAATCACTGCCTGTAGTCTCACCTGTAGTGTGGATGGTCCAGCCTGTCACCTCTTTAGTGCAAGCTGGCCATGAGCCCTGCTTAGGAGTCCCTGTCACTTTGTTCATTTCCAGCTGCTCTCACCCCAGTGTCTGAGTGAGATCTCTGAGATACGTCACTCTTGTCCATGCCTCTGTTGAGGACACCATGTCCAGGATTTAAGGATTCCTGTTGCTCTAAGCACAACTGACTGGGTTCTGCACTGACAGCACTGACTGATAGCACTATCAGGAGCTGGATAGCCCCTGACCTTATACTCTCTGTAGCAGGAGGTCCTAGCTTTGCTAGGAGCTGGACTCCAGGCTTGAGCCTAGGTAAACCAGGAGGTGTGACTCGAACATAGTTCTTCCTCTCCATCCTCACCCAGAAAGAGGGCCAGTCCTGATCACTCCCACTCCAAAATGAACCTGCTCCCAGACCCCCAGAATCTCCAGGAGGTACCTGCAGCGTGTGTCACTGAGGCCTTCAGGAGACCCCAATGCAATTCCCGCTTTGCTACTGCTCAGCCTTATCGGGTCTGGTGTCCTTGCTCCCAAGCCAACTGAGTTCAGACAATCTCTGAGCAGATTGTGTTCCCAAGCCTCTGTGGCAGCCAGAGCTTTGATAACCACCTGGTGGAGTGGCCTTCAACTCTCCTCCCGAAGAAGCTGGCCTGAGAACCATCTGCAGTCAGGCCTCTGGCCAGATGAAAAAGTACGGCCCTATGTGGGCTGGAGAGAGGTAGCACAGGGCAGCCCTTCAGCTCCACTGGCATAGGATCCAAAGCAAGCAAATGCTACAACATTGGAACCCCCTGTATCATATCTGCACACTACCAGAAATGGGGTAAAAATTTGTGATATAGAATTACATTTTTTTAGTACGTGATCACTTACTTAGTAACTTCATTGCTTTTACTCCCATTTTACAGATTATATAACTAAGGCTTAGGTCAGTCAAATAGCTTGCCCCAAATCATGATGTTAGCAATGACAAGGCTGGGACCTGATTTAGAGCAAATGGATATTATATCCAGGGCCTCTAACACCTATGCTGATAGACTCTCTCTGGCAAGGCTGCCCAGGAACCTACCAGTTCAATTCCTATGCAGAACTCATGGAGAGTCTATCTAATGCCTGAGTTCACCTCTCTCCCTGAAGCCAGTAAAGACAAGAATTGGTCCTTCCTGCCTTTTGTCAGAGCTGTTTCCAAAGATGTTGAAAGTCATTCTATATACGCAACACTCGCTGCTCTTCTAAAAGCCTAGCAATGGGCAGTTCACATGCCTACAGCTCCAGCTCTGGGGGGTCTGATGCCCTCTTCTGGCCTCCACAGGTACCCTTATGTGTGGTGGAATCTAATCATATGGACTCGTACACATAAATAAAAATTTTAAAGCAGTGCTTTGTTTTATGGAGAAAGTGGCCTATGGAGCTTGTGGGGGGAGGGGGGCGGGGGGCGGGGCGGGGAATCCGACTGCTTGGAAATCCCTGAAAGGGTCATGGGGCCAAGAGAGCTGGTAACAATGTCTGCGGTTGAAGGGTTCTTTGCTGTGGTGCAATATGCTGAATTCTCTGTTAACAAAGCAGAAACGAGTTCAGTGGTCCAGAGGTGACTGGGCAACACAGATCCTTAAGATGTTCCTATGTTCTGCCCGATAATGCCACTTCTGGGAATCTATCTCTAAGCATTACTTTGAAATGAAGCTGAGCCTTTCCCAGCATGACTTGCAAATACTACACACCAGACAGACAAACCTGCACGAGCTGACATTCACCCTCCTTAGCCTGCTTAGGGAAGGTGGGCTTATAATGATAATGACTGAATAGAGACTCTAACACCTTGAGAAAGATGTCGCTGATAATGTTAAGCCATGTTCCCGATGGGGCGTGCGAGAGGCTGTGCACAGATCCTCAGAATCAGAAGTACTTTAGGATCTCATGAGTGTAAGGAAATTAACCGGGAAGTGTCCATGGGAGGCTGAAGGCAACGCACCACGGCGTAGGTGGCCTCTTTTTTGCACCCTTTGATGATTGTAAAGCCCACACAGATTGCACTCTTCAGTGTAGTTGGAGAAAACAACTAACCAGCCATAACAATAAGTGATGGGAAATGATCCCAGGCTGGTGCCTCGATAGATGATGAGGACAGGGCCAGCTCCCACGGGGCTCAGGCAAGGGAGTGTCAGGTGCCTGTGCCGGGCCCATGTATTACGTAAAGGGCTGGAGCTCTATGGTTTTGTTGGTGCTCTCTGGAGGAAGTGTGTGTGTGTGTGTGTGTGTGCATGGAGGTGGGGGGCACCTCTGTGGTATTTCTGGGATGTTTCAGTCTGCAACCAGCAGACCCCACCCTGCCCATTGCTTTTGGCAAGTTCAGCATTTAAAGTTTCCTGGTTGGTTGATGGAAGACCATCTCACCAAGAGGGCCAACTAGATAGCAAAGAGCTTGCAGTGGCTCGGGCTTCCTCTCCTGCCCTTTGCAAGCAGAAATGCACTGTAGCCTGCAATACTTCAGGAAGTTGTGAGGGTTTTTGAAAGGGAGGAAGAAAGCAGAGCCCACACACCAAAGAAGATCTAATTTGAGATCTGTATCCATGCACAGAAGGCTTGGAACAAGAGGAGCATCGATGGCCAAGGTGCTTGACTGGGTCCAGATAGTGAGCTTTGGTAGCCTTACCAAAGCCAGGGCACAGCACCCCTGGAGTGAAGGGTCCAAATGCCTTGTACTTGGGGCAGGACATGCTTGGCTTAGTGAATGGATACAGAGAGCTGTATTTAGGATAGACACCTACAATAATGGTAGGTTCTACTTATTTAGCACTTGTCCTGCTGGGGTAGGCCCATCTCAAGATGCTATTCAAGTGTTCATGGAGGTCACAGGATGACGTCTATTTGAGATGACCTCTGTTAGATTGCTGGGACCTACCCCACCTGGGCTACCATACAGGGGAGTCAGTGAACGGTGCCAAGGACATGGCTCTGGACCTGTGTAGACCTGAGCATACGCTGGCCCATCCTCTATTCTTTTGGTCATCTCCATTCTGGCTTACTCCTGAGGGGCTCCACTCCTCAGACACAGGAGCCAAGTTGTGCTTTCAGCCCCGGTGCTGGGCACACTACATACACTTAGACACTGCCCAGCACTCTGCCATCTCCTGCCCTAGTCTCCAGTCTGACTCGCCCACAGAGCCTTCTCAGGCCTGATCTGCTGCACAACCGCAGGGCATTACTCTCACATTTGGCAGCTGCGCTGGCCCTTTAAGTCATGGTTGACTTCTGTGTAGCCACAGGGAATGCCTACAGGTTGCTTCTCACTAATTGTTTTGGTTTGAGATTTGTTTATTAATTTCTTAAAATAACTCTTAGGTCGGATAGACTTGAACTTAGGGAGAGGTGAGAAAGTTTGGCTGTGAGTAGCAAAAAAAAACTCTGAAGTTTTGTTTTTGTTTTTGTTTGTTTTTGTTTTGTTTGGTTTGGTTTTGTTTGGTCCATCCGTTTTGAGTTACTACTATGTGCTGTGTGCACGCTGCACACTCCAGCCCTTACTTACTAATAGTACTATTTGATCACCCTGCCTTCCACTCCTCCCCAGAGGGCTGTTTCTGTAGATTTATTTCTGTACCACCCATGTCCTAAGTCACAGTAGCTGAGGCTGAGGGAAGTTAGGCAGTCCCCTGAGGATTCACAACAGAAAGTAACAGGAGGCCCATGGTGATCTGCTGAGAGGGCTCTGGGCTGGAAGACGGCAGGAACCCTGACTGATGAATTTAGGTCTCTTAGACTTTATCCTTGTTTATTTTTGTATTCTTTAGACCATGCCTAGACAGCACAAAACAGCAGGCTGGGAACACGGGAGCGATTGAGACTCTGCATTTGGAAGGATCTCAAGGGTCTTACTGGCTTTGGTTTTCACAAAGGGAATCTTCCAGACTTCTGCATGTAGCCATGCAAGCCATGGAGACACTGCGCTGTATAACATGTATAACCTCCTCATGGTTCCCACAGAGCTGGGTATCATTGTGTTTGATTCTGGTAATGACTGCCTTCTGGGTTGCAGATGGCTGGTTTTTGGCTTTGTTTTGTTTTTGATTTGTTTTGTTTGTTTGTTTATCTTATCCACCCATGAAGGAAGAACATGAGATAGCTCTTTGGCCTCTCCTAATAGGGCATTAATACCTTTTACAAAGGCTCACCCTCATGGCTTAATTAATTCACGCCCTTACCTCTAAGTATCATCACACTTGCATTAGATTTCAATGTATGATAGGAGGCAGGGGTGCTGCTAACCAACACCCAGTCCACTCAGGGTACATTCAACACTCGGGTTGTTTTTTCACCCCTCCATTCAATCCAAAGTGATTTGGTGGACATTTACCACGTGTTTTGGCATGGGCTAGTTGTGTCAGGAAAGAGTGAATGGAGGGGGGAAGATAGAAGAAACAGGAACAGGGTTAGTCTCACATTCAGGGGGCTACCGCTGAAGAAAGGCACTGAGAGCAACACCATTTTCTACACACTGGCTGAAGTGGATCTTGGAAGACAGGATGTGCATCTTTGAAATCCTGCTGAGGGCACAGCAGGCTCTTGGGCCCTCTGGAATGGAAATTACCTTGCCTCCTAAACCCCTCTCAGGGAGGATTCCCTGAAACCCTTTCCAGGGAAAACGCTTGTTTGCTTCCTGTCCAGTTGTCTATAATCAAGAAGTGGCATGCCATTATGAGCAAGAAGAGACCAGCACCAGATGGGAGAGCCTTGGGTTCTGGTCCAGGCTCAGCTGCTTCTCGGGATGTTGCTTGAGGCGTGGTGTGCACACTCCTGCTGGACCCACTCCATTTGGCTGGATTCTTAGAACTGGATCTAGTGGAGCACCACTCAGAGCCTCACATGTTAGAAGACTGGTCCCCAGCTGGGACATCATTAGAGGACGAACATCAATGAGATGTGACCGCAGAGGTTTATTTAGCCTCCAAACCCTTCCCATTCCATCGCCTCTACCAATCATGGGTCCCCTCAGGCTTGGCTGTAATGGAGTCAAGTAAGCATAGACTGAAACCTCTGAAACCATGAGCCAGTGGAAACCTTCCTACCTTTTAAGTTGTTTTTCTCAGGTATTTAGTTATAACCACAATAACCTAACAAGGTGATGGCAGTTTCTATTGCTGTCACCATAAGGATCGAGTGGAATGTAACAGTTAAGCCCTTCTGGTTTAGACTATGCAAAGTCTCATTTGACGATCAGCCCAACAGCCACAGTAATCCGTGTCTTCACTGGATAACTCTCTGGGAGACTCATGCAGAGTTCAGAGTCATCCTTCACAGCACCTTAGCTCTCTGGACCCTATACTCATTCCCAAACCCTTACCCAAGGCATTTCTAGTTAATTGATCCCTGCTGGTCAGCTGACTAGATCAGTATAGTACATTGAAAAGGTATTCGGCCGTTCTTGCATTCAGAAGTTTCAATCTGTTGGAGAAATGCCCTCTCCCAAACTCCTAGCACAGCGGTCACCCTCCATAAAGGCCTGTGAGTTCTTTTATTACCTAGAAAACTGAAAAATCTCTGGGAGAATTGCTTAGAAATGAGAGCTCACAAACATTTACAAGTGGAATGGTTTTTCTTCTAAAACATTAAGTATCTGAAGATGATTATTTACGTCCTGATAACCTTCCAAAAGAATCTTTTTCCCTGTGTTTAGTTCCACAAATGGGATTCTGGAACCACATCTGTGGGTCCTGAGGGGGTTTCAGCCATGCTCCACTCTGGCAGCCCCTAGCTCTTGTCCTCAGATGCCACAGCAAATGCCACTGGAACTCTGGAGGGAATTCCCTGGGTCCTTGATCTCAAGAGAAGAAAAAGAGGGCTCTGGTGGAGTCGACTGGTAGTCTTAACTTGAGAAGAATTATCTGAGGTCAGAGGAGAGGTGAGCAGGGCAGAGCAGGAATCATCCATCCACCTGCCCGCCTGTCTGTCTATCCATCCATCCATTTGCTGGTCTTTCACTGGACATCTGTTGGTAACAGATTATGCCAGATTTTATTTTTCAACTCCATGTTTATTCAACTCCATATAATTTTCTTGTGGTGTGAGTGCCTTACTTTTCACATAGAAATGGAGATCCACCCTCTCCTATTGGATAACCAGCCATAATATGGCAGAAGTTATGTGACTTTTACTTGAAGGCATAAAAATGACAGGCTCTCTCTGTGCACCATCCTCTCTCCCTCTCTCATGCTTCCTTTCTCTTCCCTCCCTTCCTCTGTCCACAGATACTACATTAGGAGGGCACCCACACAGAGAGACCCAGCTGGCCCCCTCGGTCAATGAACTAAGTGAGTTACTGAACATTATAAGTGGTTCTTCAGATGGTTCTGGACTCTTACTAAGGTCCTGGCACTGTGAACAAGATAGTCCTGCTACGTTAAACTCCTGACCTTGGAAACCTTGCTGGTGAGAGACAGCTTATTTTGAGTCACACTAAGTTTTAGGACAATTCATTACACAGTAATTGGTAGCTGATACAGAAGTCTCATGTGGAAGCTTGGCCAACAGGGAAGAAAAGCTATTGGGGGTCTCTGGGGAGATCCCAAGGTAACAGGCAGCAGGTAGATTGCTTAATATAACTGCTACTGACATACTCAGAGGAAGTGTGGCTGGTACCCATAGGGTGGGCATCTCTGGGACTTCAGAAAAGCTGAATGGGAGAGGTGACATTCAGCATAACATCTAAAAGGATAATAAGTAGTTCCTTTCCCAAGAGAACTGGGGAAGGGAATGGTGGGAGATGGGCAAAGTGTGAGGAGAGGACCTTCTGGAAGAAGAACCTAGAGTAGAGGCAACCCCCGGGAAATAATCATGAAGAGAATTGCCACCCAAGCTTTCTTTCTTTTCTTTCCTTCTTTCTTTCTTTCCTTCTTTCTTTCTTTCTTTCTTTCTCTCTCTCTCTCTCTCTCTCTCTCTCTCTCTCTCTCTCTCTCTCTCTCTCTCTCTCTCTCTCTCTCTCTCTCTCTCTCTCTCTCTCCCTCCCTCCCTCCTTCTCTCTCTCTCTTTCTTTCTTTCTTTTTTTTTGAGACAGGGTTTCTCTGTGTAGCCCTGGCTGTCCTGGAACTCACTCTGTAGACCAGGCTGGCCTCGAACTCAGAAATCCACCTGCCTCTGCCTCTGCCTCCCAAGTGCTGGGATTAAAGGCGTGCGCCACCAATGCCCAGCTCTACCCAGGCTTTCTTGCCATGTGAGCAACACAGATCTCTAATGACAGTGGTTGTCAACCTTCCTAATGCTGCAACCTTTTAATACAGTTCGTCATGTTGTGGTGACAACCCCCCTACAGCCATAGAACTATTTTCACTGCCAATTCATAACTATAATTTTGCTACTGTTATGAAATGTAAAGGAAATATCTGTGTTTTCTGGTGGTCTTCGGTGACCCCTGGGAAGGGGTCGAGACCCACAGGTTGAGAACCACTGCTTCAAGCATTGAGCATCCTGTAGGGCTTCGGGTTGGCAATCTTATATCTGCCCAGGACAAAATGCAACTCAGACCACAGCCTCTCAAACTCTGCCCCAGGCTAGCTAGACTCCAGCAAACCAGCAGGTGCGACTGGTGAGGACTCTTCTCCCAGTACACACTGCTTTCTCCTTAACAGCGGGGACTACTTTCGTGTATGAAAACCAGTGGTAGGCAGGTCTTGGGATCCCGATGGGGCTCTTCCCCAGAGGGGAAGAATCTTAACATGAGTCACAGCAACCTCCATGCCATAAGCTAATGTTGTCCTGCTGGGTCAGCACAGCCAGGCTCTGACTCCCTCCAGATGTTCCCCCAGATGTTGCTGATGGCCCGCCCTCTCGGAACAGCTCCTCCACGCTGGCAGGTTCCTTCTCCTCCAGGAAGCCCTACGTAAAGCCTCAGACTCCTTGGGACTTCAGACCCCCTTCATCACAGCCTTTGTACATGGTGGATGGTGTCCTGTCACCCTGATTGCATGCCTGGCCAGGTGTGTGCAGCTGGGAGGGGCATCCCAGAGAGCATAGAATATGACTTCCAAGGCCCAGCCCAGCACAGACATCCTCTGAAACCAGGTTTTGGGTGAAATGGCAGGGAAGATCCTCCTTTAACTGTCATTAGAGCTGTGAGGACAGGTCTTGAGTCTGGCATGTCCCCACATGCCCTCCAGCGATCATTGCAGGCCTTCCATGCCTGCACCTACTGGCACCGACCAAGTGAGCAGTGAGCCTCTGTGCCTCCCGGTCCTGGGCTTTGAGTGTTTCTTGCTTGGTCATTAAGAACTGTGTCAGTAAGCACTCTAAGTAATGCTTGTCGGATTGAACTGAATGAGATTCCAGGCTAAGGCCATGGGGTGTTAGTGAGCCTGATATTGCTCTGTGACTGATAGATTTTGGCCTGTGGGTCAGTTCCTCTCTCTCCTTCTCTCTCTCTCTCTCTCTCTCTCTCTCTCTCTCTCTCTCTCTCTCTCTCTCTCTCTCTCTCTCTCTCTCATTCTCTCTCTCTCATTCTCTTTCTCTCTGTCTCTCTCTCTGTGTGTGAGTGTGTGTGTGTGTGTGTGTGTGTGTGTGTGTGTGAGATCCCACACATATCCACATATGTCTTCCATGACAGTGTATGCTGTGTGCTACACATTTATGTGAGGATGCTCTCCCTCTGAACTGAGAGACGAGCAGAAACAGCCACTGTATCTTTCTGGAGCCTTTTGCCTGATAGGCCCCAGGACAGCCAGCTGGGCTCAACAGGACTCTCTCCATGACATTTTTTGGAAGCCCTGAGTCATAGCACAGTCACCGCCCACGGCACTGCCCACCCTGCAGCCCCCTGCCTGGGTGGTGTACACATGGATGGGGCAAGCATTTTCCCCGGCCCGCTTGCTGCTTTAAGGAACAGATTATAATTCCTGCACGGGCTGCATCTGCAACCAACTTGAGGGGGAAAAAAAAAAACGTTAAGTGAGTTGAAAGAAAAAAATATTGTAGTAAGGAACTTCAATCCAGCCATCCATCCGTGTCATTGAATTAGGCTAATCTAAATCCTCAGAGCCTAATTTACCAGCCTCCAGGCAACCTCTCCATGGCTCTCTGGAGTTCCTATTGCAAAGTCCTAGGCAGACATACTCTTTGGAGACAGTAATGGCCTGGCAAGCTGAGGAAACAGGGCCCACAAGGGACACCGGCTGCTCATCGGGGACCTATGCAAGAGGAAGCCTGAACCAGTGCCTAACCTTGAATTGCTTTGGCCTTTGTAGGAGCTGTTCTTCTACCCCAGGGCCCTGCGCCTCACCCAGCCCTCCAGTACTACAGTCACCAAGAGGGCCTAGGAGGAAAAGTCCTTCAAAGGGAGGAACCGACACTTGAGCCCCACAAAGTTGTCCTAACTCTGCTCAGCATATGGCACACCACAAGACTTCACTGAAACACAGGACTCCTTGATACTGACCCATGGTTGGCTGGAGGGAGAGCCCAGCCTTCTCAGTAATGCTAACTTCATCAGCATCTCTGCGAACCAGTTTCATCAGCTCACCAAGACACTCGCTGACTCAATTGATGATCCCTCTCCTACTGTACACATTCTTCTCCCTAGACTCCTCCCTCATTCTGTCTGAGATTCACTCATCCATCCACCGCCTCCCTCCCACCTTCCTTCCTTCCTTCCATTCCTTGCTTTGTGGCTGCTCAGGGTGTCGAGAACCTAGAGAACACTGATACCTAGACTGTGCCCCCACCACCACCACTTTTTCGATTCCTCTCCTGCTTCTGGCTCCCCGCTGCCCTTTTGATGGCTTTTTCTCCTCTCTGCTCCCCTCCACAGAGCACAAGAGCTGATGGTGGCTAGAGGGGAGGCCTTTGCCAGGGGCACTTAGGAGAGGGAAAGGTGCTGAACTGACCTGATAAATGAACTAGTGGAGATGTGTGGCCTGGCTCCCCCACCCCTTTGATCGAAAGCCGCTGAACCCCTGATGACATCCCATGGCGTATTCCTCTATTAATCAGCAAAGCCTTGACAGATGTAAGCAATTTGTCTTTGGAGAGGCCTGGAGGGGGGCGTGTGGGAGCTGAGCTCAGCCATCAGGATAGAGAGATGCGGAGGGGAAGGCCTGAGATGGGGGCTGCATACATGCATACTAAGAAGGCAGGAGCAGGAGAAACCAGGCAGATCAGAAAGGGGAGCGTTTTCATTTCAAAGCATATTTCTCCCTTGATTGAATGGCCCCCCCAACTACTACCGCCAAACCAAGATGCTGGAATCAGGCTGAGATCCAGGGGTTAATCC
The DNA here is from genome assembly GCF_008632895.1 of Mastomys coucha. Taxonomy (NCBI): domain Eukaryota; kingdom Metazoa; phylum Chordata; class Mammalia; order Rodentia; family Muridae; genus Mastomys; species Mastomys coucha. Next base: position 92,187,826 of record NW_022196906.1, on the reverse strand, counting down.
TACCCAGGCCCTGTGGAGCCCAGAAGCATGACTCAGTGGGCTCAGTGCTCGGTTTCAGGGTGGTGCTCTCATCCTCAGGACCCCGAGCTTGCCAGGAGCTTCTGGCTGAGGCTGGTACTACACAGCTTGTAGGCACCACACACCTTAATGAGTCTGCCATGTGCGCAGAGGCCAGGAGCTGGGCACTGGGGAGTCATAGGAGAAGCAACATGAGCTCAGCAAACCCCTGGTCTATAAGGTAGCTCTGAAACCCCATCTGAAGTCATGGAGTACAGGGTTTCTGGACAAGAAGTGACCAAAAATAATTTAAAATCAAATGCACAACGAATCAGGCATTTCTGGCGGTGCTCGCCTATGTGGTATCCATGCCATGTCACTGGTTCCAAGCACACTATTTGCCCACCTTGAGCCGTGTATGCCACCTTGCCATGAAATGCTGACAAATACTGCCTGAAACAGCCTGGCTTAGATGTGAGACTAGTGTGTGTGTTATTTCAGATATAAAGCTTTCTGTTTTTATAGAACCATAGTGGCCTGATAACCGAAATGGGCATTTTATGCAGGCATGCATGTATGTGTATGCAGGTGAGTGTGAAAGCAGGTACAGGTACATGTGGGTATGTGTGTAGATGCGTGTAGGAATATGTGCAGGTGCACATGGATATGTGTGCAAATACATGCGGGTGCATGTCAAGGCCAGAGGACGACTTCAGTCAGGTGTCATCCTCAAAACACCATCCACCTCCTTAGGAGACAGGGTGTATATATTTTTTTAACAACCTACTTTAATAAGGGTTCAACCTCCCCTTTAGCCCAGCACCCACCAAAAGGTAATAGAAAATAAAGGTTATTAGGATATGGACCTGTCTAGAAAAGTTCTTTGGGGCAATTCCAATCTTCCTTATTCTCAGTCCAGTCCTTTAGCAAAACACTGAACACAAATCAGCTGCAGTCCAGTCCACTGAGCAGACACCACACACAAATCAGCCAGGGCGGTTCAATCCAGAAGAAACCACGAGGCTCACCAACTGGCCCAAGTCTGCCGAAGTGACAAGAAGCCTCAGGAACCTCATGAGAAGTTCTTTGGTGAGTTTCTCTCTAACGTGTCGTCACTGCAAACGAAGCTCAGCCACACAGTGTAAGGTGAACCAATACATGCAAGTTGTCAGCAACGAATAGCAAGGCAGAGGAGCAATGCTGGGGGCTCCTACATCTGTGGAGTCATATTTATATTCTTTCTAAACATCATGCATCCTTTCACGAGTTTGCTAGAGTAAAGCATTCTTTCACCTGTCTGCCCCAGCCAAACACCATTATAATCTATCTGAGTCTCCAAAGAATCTGGAAACTTCCACTTTAACAGGGTCTCTTCAGTGGTCTGTAAATGAGCAGTCAAGCTAGGCTGGCTGCCCAGTAAGCCAAGGATCTTCCTGCCCCCACCTGCCAGTGCTGGGATTGTAGCACCTGCCACTGCACCGGGCTTTCATATGGATTCTGGGGTCTTGCTCAGATTTTAAAGTTTTTGAGGCAAATTTACCAATTGAACTCTTTCTCCAGCCTAGAAAACAAAAAGACTTAATATTTTCTTATCCTCCTTTTCAACACGAAAATCCCAAATTGATATGTCTTTGGGTTGAATTGTATTAATCTTACAAACTGCTATTTGAGATTCTGTATTAAGTCTCATAAAACAAAACAACAAAAAAAAAATCATTCCGTGAATTTTGGCTTGGGATTATGACAAAGTCTAACAATTATGATGTTCAACAGACTTCTACCACTCTGTTCTTTGTATCTATGTGGAATGTTTTTCTCAGCATTGATGACTACAAAATCAAATTACCATTATCAGTCACTTCTGAAAAGCTTTCAAGATGCTGAGTGTCCTGCAGAATCAATATCCAACCAAGTTAATATCCTTTATGTAAATTCCACACCTTTCATTAGTTTGCAAATTTCCTTTGGTCTTTAACAAATGACAAAATTATATGTATACGATTTTTAAAGTTTTCTTTATGATTTACCATCATCAATAGACATTTTATTTTTATACCTGCTATATATGCCAATACACCTGGGGTCACATAAAATTTCCAAGGCATGAAGTATGAGAGTTGAAGACTTCTGTTTAGATCACCAGGCACATCGTGGTAACACAGGGAATAGCTGGTGTTGTGGGGACAGGCAAGGGAGGTCATGTTCCAGGTACTACGTGGATATAAGGAGTGTCTACCTCAACCAGGGAACACTTTCTAAGGGAAAGGATACCAGCTAGCTCCTGCAGTGTGAGCCCACGTGTTCCTATGGGAAGGCTCTCTCTTATCTGCCTGTTTGGAGAATTCTTGCTCATCCTGAGGATTCAGTGTGGGTTTCTTCCTCTGCTCTCCTCGTTCCCTCACTAAGATTTAAGATAAAGGGCTGTGTCTGACCTGGTCTCCACATCCAAGCCAGAGAGTGGGAAGGAGGTCCCAGTGGAGATAATGGTGTATGCAAAGATGCAGAGGCCAGCAGAAGCAGCCTGGGTGACAGCCTTGTGGCCCATCCATGAGGCTGCATCTAAACAACACAGCAATTGAAAACAAAACGTATTTTCTTTTTTTTTTAAGTTTCCACTTGGGTATCTGGCCCTAAACAAATACAGCCTAGTGATCTGACTACAGCTGGGTGTTATATAATCTCCTGCAAGTGTCCTGGAAGTGGGGGAGTGCCCCGTGAATCTGCTTAGATGCTTTAAGCTTAACCTTTAAAACTCACTCTTGCAAGTGTCCGAGACTCAAGCCACAGCCAGTGTTTTGATCCTGAGCCTCTTTCCCCCTTCCAATAAACACCTAACACACTTTGCCAAGCTTTCTGTGGGCGGGATTTACAGATCTGTGATTCACCCAAGGAAGCCAGGGAACATGAAAAGATGTCGCTGGAGAGAACTATGCAGGACCGGCTGGGAGAGGTCAGCACCTCCACCAAACAGGACAGCCTCCCACAGCTTTTCCCAATAAACAAGTTTCCAGGCCCCTTTGAATTCTTTGAGGGGAGAGGAGCATCCGCATCCTCAGCGAGGGGAGGGGGGAAGATTATGGGCAGAGACCACATGGTTCTGGTCCTCACATGGGAATGAATGGATCCGGGAGGACACAGAGCCAGGAGGTGACTGGCACCAGGGTCACAGCTGCTGACAGCCATCCATTGCAGGTCACCTGCTGTTTGCCAGACTCTGGCTCAGACCTGTGTCATAAAGCTCTGAGAGGCTCACGTGTCTCAGGTGACCAGTAAGTTAGAATGGGAGCTGGAACTGCTGCTTCCTAGGCCCCAGTCTGTCAGGCTCCCTGTTATTTGGGTGGGTCCTGGATCTTCCAGACCTGAGGTCTGGACCAGAGCTTCCGAACTGCATAGGGCAGGGTGCTATGGTAACAGCAAGGATGTTTTCTGGGGCTAAGGGCCTCCAGTTAGTTTGGAACTTGAGGGGTTTTCATGGGATTTTCCCCAGTCTGTGTCCAGTATTTTGTACACATGATCTGAATTAACTCTCACAATTTGTGCAAAGGTGAGTTCTGTTGCCTTGGTTTTCCAGACCATGGCGACTCCCGGAGGTCCCAGAAACTGCCAGAAATCACATAGACCAACAAGTATTTGATCTTAACTTCCTAGGTGAGAGGGGACTGACCTCTCTGTCCCATGGTGTCATCCGAATCTACTCTCCCGTTTACTCAGGGTATTTTGGTATACTGAAAGCTTAGCACACTGCTTCTGAAGACCCAATGTGTCTGAGTGTGCATGTAGTTACCTGCAGCTATGTGCATGTATGGCTGCCAGGAAGCCTTCAACAAACTTATAGGAGTGGCCTAAATGGACGGACAGGCTTTGAAGAGATAGCGCCATTAACTGAGTTCTTATGATGTTCTAAGTGTTCTGTAGATGCTAAAGCATGCAACCCTCAGACCACTGCAGGGACAGGCTGTGATTTTACACACTGAATGAGGAGCATGGTTCAGAGAAGTTCTGGAGCTTACCAAGGCCACCCAGCCCATGGATCAGTGTGATAACCTTGAATCGGGGGATCTGCTTTCCAGTTAATGGGCTAAGACTTTTTGGCTAAGACCTTTTGGGGGATGCAGAGGTGCACAGTCAGTGGCCCAACGGATAGATTCCAGAAAGCTTCAGGTGAGCAACAGAGCAGCTTAAGGGGAAGTTCAGCCAGGTCTATTGAAATGGAGAAAGCAGGGGAAGAGAAGGAAAAACCACTGCCATCTGCTGATAAGACAGCAGGAGGCGCTGCTCATGATGTCCTGTGGAGCATCAAACAGCTGGAGTCTGAACCCTGAGAAGTGGCAGGCATCTTTGTAACAGCTTAAGAGGGCATCTGAAGAGCTCGTGTATGCACATCTACCTGGGAGGCTATTTGTAAATGCCTCTCAACGTATATCCCAACACCAGGACCCAGCTGTTCCCTTTGAACCCTCCCATTGTAAAGTCAGTCAGGAAGTGGGAGCTCCAGGATGAAGAGCAGGTGCAGCCTTGAAGACTGATGGCCAGGGAATCCCATCAGATTACAGGAGAGAAAACCAAGCCACATTGCCCGGCTGTCCCTCAGGAATCTTAAGAGAGACCTGGTATAGAAACATACAGATAAGCTGGAGGGTGGATTCGATCTCAGGGCTGATCATTATTTCCATGGGTGAAGATGAACTTTCTCATAGAAGTATGACAGCTACAACATGACAGCGCCACAGAAGATAGCACCAGAGCTGTGTCAAGAGCCCACAAGCCCAGTGAAGATCTCCAGTCCTCTACAGGAGCCTGGAGCCTGGAGCAAGTTCCCACCAAGCAGTGTGAGAAGTCGAACCCAGGTAGGGCTGCCTCCATGAGAGGAGAGATGCTCCCACAGACTAGGGGAGACCCAGCAGGGGGGTTCTTCAGCGTCACTGAGGAAGGGTGGGCCAAGACAGTCCAGGAGTCCCAGACGACACAGAGTCGGAGACTCAAGTCTCTGAGCAGAAGGTAAGAGGGACAAGGAAACACCCAGGCTTCTGTCTGACCTTTCTCAAGCCCTTCCTTTCACCAACAGAGACCCATCGCCTTCTTTCAAGTCCTCAGAGCCATCTTGGGAAGAAAAGCCAAAAGAGACCACTAGCGCTTCCTGGAAAGGCACTTGTCTAACTGCTCAACTCAGCTCCCTGCTTCCCACCATCATTAGATAGATAGATGATAGGAAACAGGAGGATGCCTCATTTGGGGCTTAGTCCAGAGTCTAAGACTTAAATGGTTGGTCATGCCTTAAGGAGAATCTCAGGTTCAGCCAAGATCCCTGGCTGAAGTCACTGTCACCTATCTACCTGCTGTCCCTATGGACCATTGCTATGAACACCCAAGATAGCAGGCTTTTAATGACATTCTGCCCCATTTCCCCCTTCAAGTGGGAGCTGTTCAAGCTGTAGGATAGAGGGTGAAGAAAACCCACCGATTCCTGAACAGGAACTGTAACACTTGGGCTGGAGACCGCCTTCCCCTGCAGCAGCTGGAGCAGAGCTGTCCCACTTCTCTCTGTAGGGGAAGCTTTTCCCTTCAGAGCTGCAACACTTACACGGACCCAGGCCCTTTCCTTCAAACCTGAGACCCCTAGCAAGGCCAGGTGTGCTTCTTCCCTGGCTGTGGGACGAGGGTGAGAGAGAAGGTGGGTGCCTTCACCAGCTAGCCTAGCTTAGCTGCTGTCCTCATAGGACAGGTGTGTGGGATAGAATGTTGCCTAGGAAACAGTCTCCTGCATGTCAGTCAGAGCCCGGTAGACAGTCTTAAATCACCTTTGATGTTTTAGCTTTGGAGCCACAAGTAACTAAAAGTGATTTTTGAAAACCTGCTGATGTAGCAGGAAGATGATGGCCCTGAATGTGGGTGGCACCCGTGCCCTGTGGGGAGACCTTGGTCTGTATAAAAACAAGAAAGAGCTGAGCACCAGTGTTCATCTCTCCCTGCTTCATGACTGCATACGCAACGGGACCAGCTGCCTCCAAATCCTGCAGCCCGAAGTCAGTTTAACGACCACCAAGGATCAAAACTCTTTCTGGGCATCTGTTTCTTACCCGCCATGGTAGCATTATCCACCTCATGCATGTTGCCTCATGGGAACCAGAATCCAGATAGTCTTGTTCTCACAAGCTACAGCCATGTTCAAGTCTGCACCATGTGCTTCTCTTTTCTAAGAAGGGCATTTCTCCCAAAACTTTAGCTAGGACCACTCTCCCTAAAGTCAAGACATCTATCACAGAATCCAGGAGAAAGTTTAAGATGCCTTTGGGTCAGGAAACCAATGGTGTCTGCCAGGAGCTTGAGTGAGACAAGGACTCTAGAGCAAGAAGAGTCATGTGGCAGAAATGGAAAGTCAGACCAGAGAGGATGCTCCAAGCGGCCACTGCTGAACTGCAGAGAGGGGCGATGCTGATGATGCTGGTGGCAGCAGCAGCTATGATGGTGGAAATTAGTGGTGGAGGTGGAATCCCTGAGGAAATGAACTAGAGGAGGTGTTTTCTTTGGCTCGTAGTTTGAGGACACCGTTTCCATGGTTGGTAGGGAAGGCATGGCGGCAGGATTTGGAGGCAGTGGTCCCATTGCATATGCAGTCACGAGGCAGAGAGAAGTGAAGGCTGGAGCTCAACCCCCTCACTCCTTTGTATACAGACCAAGATCACACCACAGGGTACGGGGTGCCACCCACATTCACGGTGGGTCTTCCCTGCTCCATTAAACCTTTCTAGAGACACCCTCATAGGCACACCCAGAAACACTCGTTCCAGTGGTGATTCTAAATCCCATCAAGTTCATGATCAAGAGCAGCCATGACACTGGTGTTGGTCATGGTGGTGGTGGTGAGGGAGAAGATGGAGGTGAGATGGGAACTACAGGTCAGGGAACGCAAACTGTACATCACACTCAACCCTCCTGATAGCCCTACTGCTTCCTTTAGAAGGGAACTCAGTGCTAGCTGGTGACAGGGCTGAGATATTTTCTGTGTAGTTCTGGCTGCTATGGAGGGCCATGGGGAGGCACACTCCGGTCAAGGCACTATCATGCACAAGTACACAGGCACCCTCTTTCTCTCGTCATAGATTTAACCAGTATCCAGTGTCTCTCCAGCTAGACTTATCAAACTCAGCAGCATTCTAGGGGACAGTGGAGACCAGGACACATAAGGATGCTTCTCCCACAGAGATACCTACCTTCTCACAGTCTATCATGCATGCATGATAATTAACTGATTAATAAATGGAGGAAAAATCAGATCACAATAAGGGTAATGAGCAGTTAGTGCCACCGGAGTGCTTGAGGACACAGCCTTGTTTATGAGTGATCCGGGAAGGACAATCTGAGATGGTACTGGCTGGAGCTTCAAGGTGATATGGGCATCATGGAAGACCTGAGGGACGACAATCCAAGGCCCAGGGATGAGCAAGGGCAGGGAAGGCTAGGGAGAAACTTTTGAAAACCAAAAGAAACCACATGGGGGTTGTGTGTGTGTGTGTGGTGGTGGGGTGCTCTGTGGACCAGGGACTGGAGTGAGCTGGCCTGAGGCCTGGGTTTTTGTTTCTATCAATAGGAGATACAGCAGAGACTTCAACAGTAGAATGCGTTGTTTGGTTTGTGCTTCTAGAAGGGTTTCCCTGGGCATGGCACTGCTCATTCGCATGGCATATGCTGATGCTCCTTGTTCCATGCCTCCCCAGGAGTGCAAAGTCCTGGAATGTCAGCAGTCAGCTGTGAGCCTGCAGAAGAGCTGACGCGCACCACAAGGAAGTGTCAGAAGCTTCCACCTTTCCCTGGAGGGACCTGAAGACCTGGATGAGGACCCTGGAGAGCCCGCTGCAGAAAGTGGATGGTACCCACTTCCCAGAAGCTCCTGGGCCTACCAAAGCAGGAAAGCAGACTGGGAAACCTTTCCCCGGGTCACAGGGTCCCTCTCCAGCCTGTCTTCTGCACCAGCCAGGAGCAGCCCTGGGTCTCATTAAAAGGGGGGGCTGCTTGTCGGGAAGCTCAGTGTCCAGTGGGTCATTCCTCCAATAATACCTGATAGGTAACAGACGTGTGTGCTGGGGGTGACCGGGGATGCAGTCATCCCTCTGGCCCTGCCTGCCAACCAAGGGGCTCCCCCTACCCCTACAAGGTGCTCTGCAGAACTCAGCTCCAAATACATGAAACATGAGGCCATCCTCATAATCAGAGCTGACTTGTGGGAAAATTAAACGCAGAAGGGCAAGCAGCCTCCCTCTCTGCCTTCCTGGAGACACAGTCTAGGGCTGGGCACCTTGAAGAGGAGAAGCTGACCTGCTGTCAGCCAGAGAGCTGTGACCTCGGGTGGCAGTTGCCTCTAGATGACATGTTTGTATCAGCTAAGACAGGGGGACTAATTACAAAAGGAGAATAAAGGGGTGAGACATTTTTTTGTTTAGAATGCCCGTCAACTCTCCTAAGTTCTTGTGGTTGGGTATCATTTGTTTTCACTAAGTTTTACCAGGTGAGTCCATTGCAAATTACGTAACTCCTCCTGAGGCCACTGGAAGGGCTGCAGGGCTCGAGGAAGCCACCATGTGAGCTGCAGTGGAGAACACTTATCGTCAGCACAGAGTCAGGGCAGAGGGACAGGCAAGGGTTTCAGACGACTGAACCAGGCAAGGCTGGGGCAGGGTTTGTCCACAGCACAACTCCAGTGACACCTGTGTGGGTTAAAGGACGTCCCAGGAGTCATCTTTTTGGGGGGTGCCATTGACCTTGTCCCCAGGGTCCCTGGATGAGCTAGAGCTAGAGGTCTTCTACAGATGTCCTCACTTGTCCAGAAAGCCCTTTGAAGGCTGGTGTGGGCTCCCTTTCCACTTTACAAAGACCCTTGCTCATTAGGATTTAAAGCATATGCCTGGCTGAAGCTGTCAAAATGCATCACAGAGATGGCCCCAAACTAACCGCGGAGCACCCCCCTGTCCGGATCAAAGAAGAAGAGGGAGGCATCCTGCGCACAGAGGCTGGAGTATGGGGGGAGCAGGTGGGGACTTGAGGCTGACAGGCCTGCCAGCCACAGGCCAAGGGCCCTGTCCTCACATTGCTGACCAGTTAGTTGTCCACCTGGACAGATCCAGTGTGGAAGGGACTGATGACCCCTGAATTAGTCAGGGTTACAACCCCTCACACACACACACACACACACACACACCTTTCCAAAGCCAGAGCCCAGAGGATCAGTTGGGTATGCGTTGTCAGGGAGATGGGTTGGGGCTATAGATGAGGAGTACAGTCTCTGCAGGCCTGTGGGGGCTATGTGCTTATGTCCAGAAGGTTTCCTTTACGGTGAAGGACCAAAGGAAAGCCGAGAAGGCGAGTCAGAACTGACTCCGGCAGCTCAGTTGCTGGACTGCTTACACTGCTTAATCTTTTAACTAAATATTTTATTTAATATATATACATGCATATAATGTGCTTGGATCTAATCCACCCTCATTCCTTCTGATTCCTCACACTCTCCTAGCTTTTCCCTCTCAGCTTCATGCTCTCTCTCTCTCTCTCTCTTTCTCTCCCCCCCCCCACATACTATTTAGTGTTGCCTATACATGCATGGTTGTGGACTGGAGCGTGGCCACCCTCTCAGAGCCCTGAGGGAAAGTTGGCTCTCCCTCTCCCAGCAACCATAAACTTGATAGCTCATCTTGTCAGTTGGATGGGATTAGAGATTACCAAAAAAACAAACCTTTGGGTGTGCCTATGAGGGTTTATCCAAATTAGGCTGATTGAGTTGGGAAGACCCACCCTAAATGTGGGTGATTCGGAGTCATGATCTGGGATTCTGGAGTGGAGAGGAGGAGGAGGAGGAAGAAGAGGAAGAGGAGGAGGAAGAAGAGGAAGAAGAGGAGGAGGAGGAAGAGGAAGAGGAGAAGGAAGAAGAGGAAGAAGAGGAGGAGGAGGAAGAGGAAGAAGGAGAAGGAGAGGGAGAGAAAGAGGAAGAGGAAGAGGAAGAGGAAGAAGAAAGTAACCTGAACACCAGCGTTCATCTTGCTGCTTCCTGACTCTGAAAGAAATGTGAACTGCTTCCCACTCCCGCTGCCACATCTCCCCTGCCACGAAGGTCTATATTTCCTGGAACCATGAGACAGACTACCTCTTTCCTTCTTTAAGTTGCTTTTGTTGAGTATTTTATTATAACAATACTCAAGTAATTAAAGTGGTTGGCTCTACTGTAGCCAGCCATCCTATCGAGCACTTTAAGGCAGATGGTCTATTTACCTGGGCTAACAACTCAGAGAGGAACTGAGAACTTCACCCAGCTTCACACAGCTAGCTTGTCACAGAGCGAGGATTTGAGTCCATGGATAGCCAGACCATGGCTCAGAAAGGAGGCGTGGCAGCCAAGTATGCAGGATTCCCCAAGAGGGGCTAAGTAGCATGTGAATGAGACTCTTTCTCTTAGAGAAAGGCAGAGAGAGGACTGGAGAAAATGCAGGTGGGAACCTCCTGCTGCTGCCCAGTCAGGCTAGACCAATAACTACCCCCTCAGCCCCAGATCTATGTTTTAGGTCCTATGGTGACCTCCTTGGTCTCCACAGTGATGCCACCTGTTCGGGTCTCTTCCCTGCTCAGTGCCCCATACTTCAGACTTCTTGGGCTCTGGTCTGACCTCTGGGCCTAGCACCAGACAAGCATTTCCACTCAACCCCAGCTTCAGGCCACCTCAGCTTCCATCTCTGTGGGGATGGAAACCCTACTGCTCCCCAGCTACAGCACTCAGCCATCATCTCTATTCTCTGATGCCCTGGGATACTTGAAGCCATGTTTTCACCTTCCCAAGGTAAATTCCACCTGCCTTCCAGGCTGTGCTGAGAAAGGTGCCAGAAAAATCCTGAAAGGCCAAAGGTGGAAGGAACCTGTACCTTCCTGTGTGCTTTCTGTTCCTCCCTACTGTGCACAGACCAGACCCTCCCTACTGTGCACAGACCAGACCCTGCGCCCCCTACCCTTGGCAGCAAGTGTCGGTTCTTCACAGCCCCAGAGCCAGCCCTGGGGACCCTTTCAGGGGCCCCTTTCCTAAGGGTCACATCTTCAACCACCAGTTCTTGCCTTTGCTGCTGGAGCCTTAGGGATTACTGCTGAGCTGAGCCAAGCAAGCATTCTTCAATCTGGTGTTTCTTTTAAGTGTCTGCTTTAAACCATTTGCCCATCTTTGACAATCTGGGCTGATTTCTCACTTCAGAGCAGTAGGAGCCCTTTCCCGGTGTGTCTATGCTGTTGTGAGCCTCTCTGTGGCTCCTAGGTAACTTGCCTTTGTGAAATGCGTTGTCCAGAGGATGTCTTGTCCCCGGAAGACATGCCTGCCCATGCTTCCTTTCCTTATCCATCTAATGGAGGCAGATGTCACTGCACGGTAGCTATGAGGACTCAGCCAGATGCTTGTGAAAGGTGTTGTAGCCCAGACCTGCCACTGATGGGGAGCTTCAGTGAAGAGACAGCAGCTTCAACAGGATTCCATTCAGGTTCCTTCAAGCATAAGTGGTCCCATAGGATGGTTTCAGATCAAGGGGAGACTGAAGAGCTAGTGCTGGGTCCCAGTTGTCTTGTCTGGGGATATTCTGCTATGTTTCCTGGAGAATCCATTTGTATTCACCCAAGACAGAAAAACAGACTGAAGAAATGATTCCACCCATGTCCAGTTTGAACCAGTGACTTGAATGGGGTCTCCTAAGAAGAACATGGGCAAGGGCTGATATCTGGATCACTCACAGGCGCTGCATCACCAAAAAGCCCACAGTGTTGTGGATGCAAGCTCTATTTGGAGGTTACTTACACTGTCCACCAATGTCATTCCCCTAGGCACCTGATTATTGCTTGCATAGCATGGGGCAGAACTCCTCAGTCAGGTAACTTTCTCCTGAGCTGGGTGAGCTCCTCCCCATGCTGTGGGAGGGGACAGTTCAATGGGAGAAAACAACTACACAAGAGGCATTGTTTGAAAAGAACCAAGAGCAGGATGCCCTGAAGGAAAAATAGTCCTTTTACTTGCACAGTCTAGTTGTAGAAGAGCCTTAGTGAGAAACTTTAGAAACCTCTCTGATCTCATCACACTATACCATTTAAAAATTGAAAGTAGCTGGGCAGTGGTGGCACACGCCTTTAATCCCAGCACTTGAGAGGCAGAGGCAGGAGGATTTCTGGGTTCGAGGCCAGCCTGGGAGTTCCAGGACAGCCAGGGCTACACAGAAAAACCCTGTCTCGAAAAAACCAAAAAATAAAAAAATAAAAATTGAAAGTGGCAAATCATGGATTTGTAGGAAGCAACCCAACAATTTGATTATCGGCAGTTAAAGCAACTAGGCAAAAGATCTGGGCAGATTGTTCAGGAATGAAGGTGTCCAAGCCACTATGAGAAAATCACATGAGAAAACACTCAGTGTGGTTAGTCATCAGAGAGATTCCCAATAGAGACATTTGAATGCAACCTCATCTCCACCTGCTAGACTGGCTAGAGCTAAGGGACCAGAGAGAGCAAGTGTTGGCAGACACATGGAGCAGCTGGAACTGTAACACATTGCTGGTGGGTTGCAAAAGTAATGATAATAATGCAGCCGCCTCAGAAAGTGGTCGGTTTCTTATAAAGTCAGACATACTTATAATGTGACCCAGCAACGCCATTCGGAGATATTTACCTGAGAGGAGTGAAAACACATGTCTACTGAGCTTTGTATGCAAATGGCCATTGATGTTTTACTCACTACCACCAAAATCTAAAGCAATCCACATGTCCAACCATTGCGATGTATTAGCCTAGTAGAAGACTAACTCTGCAATGAAGCCAGTGAGCACGTCGATGTGGGTGGGTCTTGGAGCAACGCAAGGAGGCTAAACAGATTCAGGAAAGAGCACGGGTCGTTTACAGTGATCGCTAGAAAAGAATAATGGGATCCACAGCGATACAAAGCTAACCAGTGGCTGCTCAAGGCCTGTGTTGATTGAACCCCAATAAGATTGATTTAAAAAAAAAAATAGTGCCCCAGCATGAAGCACTCTTCACAAGTCTGACACATAAGACAGGGACCTGTCACCATTGAGAAACTCCAAATGAAACCTGTTAAAGTGAAACCCCATTATATACACCTGTGCTGGGCACTGTTTGCATCTGACCATCTCTGTGTCCAGGAGTCTGCCCAGAATGGATGCCATGAGCGGTCCTTGCCTGTTGTTAGACTGGGCTGAGGCAGGGTACCAGCTGAGCTGATAAGAGCCATGTGTAGTCCTCTAGCCAGCCCTGCAAGAGTGCTCCACGCTTCCCATGTCCCCGGACCATGTCCCCGGACTGAAAATCCCAAATCCCTCTAGGCAGCCTATCTAAACTGCTCTAGCTTGCCAAGGTCTGGCAACCTCCCATCTTTCAGTCTCTGCTGTCTGGGATGCTTCCTGACAGCTTGCTCAGACTGCCTGACTTCTGACTAACTTGTCCGTTAAACCAATCCCAAATGATCCTTATCAGAGGGTCCTTATCAGATCCTTATCTCTCATCCCCAGGGACCCACCTGACACTCGAACAATGGTGGGAAAAAGCAGAGGCTTGACTATGGTTGGAGAACCAGGGTCCGTGTGGGAAGGGCGAGAGCAGGACCAGAGCACCATCTTTCCTGTTGATGTGTGAATTTTCACTCCACTGCCTGTGCCAGCAAATCTCTGGCCTTTTCTATAGTGCTTCCTCCTAGACCTGGACCCAAGTTCTTTCCCTTGGATCCACAAAGGCTTAATCTTTTTGTTATTTTTGTAATCAGCCAATACTAGTAGCCATTATTGGGGACACTGATGGAGAGAATGCCAGAGGCCCAAAGCTTTATCGGTAGTAAGGGGCAGGGCTGAATGTGAGTCCAGGGCAGCCACACCCACTAAGCTACTTTTCCTATCAAGTGGTGGTTTCCACAGCGGGAGTGATGCCCACAGTTGACAGCGCTGATTAGAGGTAGCTACTGCACTCTGGGTGTTCGGATGCCTCTGCTACAACATATTACTTCATGTTTCCTCACGCCAGCAGGGATAGGTCCTCATGATACAGACAGTGGTTTTTATGCATGATGCAATTAGTACTCGAGTAACTAGGTCAAGTAACTTGTCCAAGACCACATGGTTACGAGAGGCAAGCCAAGATGCAGATGTCTCTGAGTGTCAATTCAGACTGCTTTCCCTATGAATGTTGAGGTACAAAAGAGTCTGTTTTGGAGGTGCACCCATAAGTGGATGCCAAAGACTGAAGAAAACCTACTTCAATCAGCCCTCAGAACGTCACAGTGCAACCCTAGAAACCCATGCTTCTGAGTAGTGTGTTATGGGAGGGGAGTTCCATATCCCTACCTGGTGCCCCAGTCTGGCTGTCCCAGTCACAAGTCCAAGCCACATTGAAAACAGGGTTGGGGTGGGTGTATAATAAATAGAATTGCCTCCCCCCCACCCTCAAACTCATATGCTGAGACCCACAGGCTGCAATACGACCAGGGATAAGATCTTTAAGAGCCAATAAAGGGTCGTTGAGGCCCTAGAGTTCCCAAGATTGTGTGGCCTTATAAAGAAGGGACCATGGAGATGGTTCCGCTGGTAAAATGTTCACTATACAAGCAATAAGGACCCAAGTTCAATCCCCAGGACCCATGTAAAAAGTTGGCATGGTGGTATGTACCTGTAATCCCAGAATTAGGGAGACTAGGAGGCAGATCTCTGGTGCTCAATGGCCAGTTGGTTAAGCTTAATTGGTAAGCTCCACCCCCCAGTTAGAAACATTGTCAGGATGAAGGATAACTGGTAAATTATACCTAAATCTAGCCTGTGCTTCACATGCACACGTGTGGGCACACATGCACACACACACACACACATACACGCATGCATGCACACATGCATGGAAGCAGAAGAAGAAGCTAAGATTCCTGTCTGTCCATGAGCATTCATGGAGGAAGGCCACTTGAGTATGCAGAGAGATGTCCCTATCTCTGAGGAGGAATGGACCCCTCTAGAACATGAGTTCTAGTTCTAGACTGTACCCTTACTTCAGACATCTAACTTCCAGAACTGAGAGGAGCAGATCTTTCAGGGCATAATAATCGATCATAAATGCTCATGATGACTAGAAACCAGGAAGATGCAGAACAAAAACTAGCTCCAGCAACTTCTAAACACCTACAGGGGCTTCTGGAGACTCCTGGGGATGTGAGTGGGGAATGTGGAAAGTTGGAGAGAGATGGGGTGTGGTGGGAAGGGCACGGGGGCACATCAGAAAGGTAGATATCCCAGAGGAGTGGGAAGAAAAGAGGGAGGTTTGGAAGTTGGAATAAAAAAGCAACCCTTTAATTTGCAGTAGAGTATATCGCCCATGTTACATTCTCAAAGCACTCTGCAGTTTCAAAGCCCCTCCACCCTCGAGACTGCTTATGAAATTTCTTGAAGGAATAAGTTTGCCAAATAAAACACAGCATGGCCAGTTAAATTGGAATCCCAAATAAATGTTGAATAGTATTTTTGGTACAAGTATGTACTTAAATGTTATGTGGGATGTAACTTGTGATGTAAGTATTATTTGAGGTTCATGTTTATCTGGACATATCAAAACTTTATTTGCTCAACCTGCCTACCCCTAGGCTACTATCACCTCCAGGTTACTGGAAGCGCTGGATAGTTCCCCCAGAGGGGAGTGTGGAGATACAGCTGGCATTGGGACCTGGGCACCCCAGTTCCAAGCCTGGACCTCGCTGCACACAGCTGCCACCTCCAAGAGCTAATTGTTCAACAGAGTTGCAACCTGACATCTGGGGCATGTGTCAAACCACAACAGAGCCCTTCTCCTCTTTCATCTGGCCGGGCTGCGGGAGCTGCTGAGCCAGGGAGGGTGGGGGGAGCCCTCACTTCAAAGGCCTCCTCCGCAGAATCCCAGCCTCAGCCCTCAGGTTCACTTTGGGCTCAGTGTCCTGAACTCACTTGGCTTTGAGGGCGGAGGTTTGGCTTGTGTGTAGTAAGAACACATTGCTTCGTTTCTCCCTGACAGTGGAGCAAAGCCCTTCACTAAATGGCTCACTGCCCTTCCCCACTAATCCTGTGATAGCCCCAAGCGCCATTTTGAGCGATTCTTACCCCATACTGCACACGGAAAGACAAGGACTGACAAAGCGTGCTTTGGAGGTTGTCCAGGAGACCCTGAAGGTGGACAGGAGACACTGAAGGGGGGCGACTTTTGACATGTTCCTGACTCGGGAGTCTTGCCGGGCTCTAACCTAAGAAGATCACGTGACAAGTAAAATTGCTCCTGAATCTCAGAATACACCTTTTCTTGAGGCCAAACTGCAGAAGCCGGGTCTCCCTAAGCCCCCAGCTTCTACCTTCATCCTGCAGGAGGGTGGAGTGTGTGAGGCATGAGCAGCCTCCACTTTTCTTCCAGAGGTTTCCTGCACATGGCTCTACAAGTCTACTCACTTCTCCCAAGTGCCATATCCTTGTCTTTCTGTTACTGGGGCTCAGAGTTGTATTCAAGAGAGTTGTCCAAAGCCACCCAAAGCTCCAGCCACTGTGAGTGTGAGCATCTCGGGAGATTATCAGCTGCGGGCAGATAAGGCGACTTCAGATACTTCTTCACTCCCCAACTTCCCAAGACCTCCTGGCAACAGCCAAGGCCTTGGGAGGAGGTGGGGGCAGCTCCAAGGACTAGTGATGGGGCTGTGGTACAGGGAGACACTGAGGCCAGGCTGGGGGCCATGGCCTCGGAGGCTGGCAGGGAGGCATAGAGTATGGTCCTGTGGTTTTCTGTGACTTCCCTTTGTAGGCACTCCATTTCGTGTGTGTGTGTGTGTGTGTGTGTGTGTGTGTGTGTGTTGGGGCTGCTGTGGGTTGTGTAGGCCTGATTTTCTCTTGAGATATCTCAGACAGACTTTGGCTTGATTGCCTGCCTTTCTAAGGGATGAAAGATGAAACCTCAGGGACTTTACAGTGTGAGCGCAGACAGGAGTGTGCATGTGAACAGCACTAAGCCGTGTAAATGCTGTGCCTGGCCAGTCCTCCTCTGGAGACAGAAGCATGAGGTCATCCTGACTCTCTGCTCTTTTCAAGGGTCAGCTGGAGGAGGAACAGTCACTCGGCCTCAGCAAGGGCAGAGTGAAGCAGAGCAGTTTCCGGAGCCTGAAGGCTCTTTTCCCATCTCTGCCCTTTTCTGCCGCTGCTGGCTCCTTGCACTGGATGCCTCTTCTGTGACTGAGACTGGGGAGCACAGAAGTGGTCGTGACAGGCAGTGCTCAGTTTATATTTGGCTGCTGGCACTGAAGACACCCTCAGTTGGGCCCTGTCATCTCCTCTCAGCCATGAAGGCTGAGTCCCACTCACCTGTGCTGCTGCAGTCATGGCTTGGCTCACATACATGAGTTCATTCTCAAAGTGTGCTCTATTCTTAACCGTCTGGCTCAGGGCCTGTGTCCTCCCCTGACCTCCCAACACTCAATGCCTACCCAGCCCTGGGGTGCATTTCCCAAGCCTGTTGAAGCCGATCTTGGTTTGTGTATGTGTGTTAATCACATAACACGGATGTCCCCACATGTCAATAGGCTCAAGACTTCCCTAAGACTCACTCACCTGTTCACTGATATCAAGGTCTGTGGAGACGGAGCTCTGGTGGACACCTGCTGTCTGAACACCCCATGCCTGCTCTCTCTCCCTGTCATCCACTCTACTTGGAAAGACGCATGACAGAGGTATAGGCACAGTGGGGGCCCAAGTGCAAGACTGGCCCTTCCAAGTAGACACAATAGAAGAAGTCCTAAAGATGGGGGTGGCAGGGACCATGAAGACTTACCATTAAGCTCCAAAACCAGAAAGGAGAGTCTATGGGATTTTAGTGTTTGGAATTTATAAAATGTCTTTGCTGATAGGTCACCCTCTCTCCCAGAAAGGATGTTCTTGTACTTCCACCCCACCTCCAATACTGGGTCACACCAAGCCTCTGGCTAGAAAGAGGGCAGAGCTGGTAGTCTGTCTGTCCTTCAGGCCAGTGGAGAAGACACATGACGTCTCATGCAAAAGGATGCTCCCTGTCCCTAGGGAAGATGCTGAACTTGGAATATGGAACTGGCAGGCCTGCTGAGGCCTAGCCTGGAAGGATGCCCAAAGCTAAACCTCCAAGGAGGATCATTGGGCCAGCCTGGGTACCTACGGCAGTCCCACGGCGCCATCTAGTGCCATTCTAGGAGAACACGCTGAGCATTGAGTAAGGATTGCACAGCACAGTCCTTCCTAGGACCAGGACATTCCTGCCCACCTCCAGCATCGCTCCTTCCAGAGTTTCCATTCCTTGCCTGCATCCATAACCACTATCCGTGCCCTTTCCTGCTACCAAGTTCTTGAGGGGGGGTGTAAATGAAAAGGCTGAAAAGGCTGTAATGAAAATAGGTAAAGCACCCTATTTTATTGGTCAGTACTAAATGCGACTCTTCTTCTCTGCACCCAACAAACCCTTGAGGACGGTTATCACTTAAGCCCCAAGCAACGCTGAAGGATGACCGACTTTCAGAAAGGTGAAGTCATATGCAAATTCACCCTGCTAGTACCGAACAGATCCTGGGGGTGCCTGGCCGGATGAGGAAAAGTATCTTTCTAGAGCAACTGTGTGGGGGATGGGAGGGGGTAAGAACGCGGGTTCTCTTACCACCCAGATGTGGGTGCTAAGCCACTCTGTCACCCAGCAGCCTTTGAACCTTGGCACACAAGAACCTACCCCATAGCCTTGTCTTGGGCTCCTTCCCAGAAGCGCCCCTTCCTTGCCACAGCTCAGGTCCCTCCTCCAGAAAGATCTCCCCAGCTCCCAAGGTAAGGGGCTTGTCATTCTCCACGACAGCTCTCTAGCCACCCAACACCAGAGTGAGGTGCTTTCCAGGAGTCCTTCCTCTTCAGGTAGTCTGCACAGTTCTGGGACATGCCTGCAGTGCTTTGACCTGCTTCCCTCCTTAACACACCTCTAGTGGAATCTGGGATGCTCTTGTATATCCGCTCTTAATGAATACGGTGAGATAGAAGCATAGTGCGTGACTTTGTAGGCTACTTTAGAAATGGTAGCATGGCGTTAACTGGGTATGTCTCTCCAGGGTGTTCTCTTCTTGGGAGGCAGGCACCGGACTGTTCAGATTGAGAGACTATGAGAAACTTTGCTGACTTGTACTCTGCTGAGATCCCTATCAACACCAGTATCAACTGGCAGATGTAGAGAATGAGCCTTCAGCTGACCTTAGCCAGTCTTTGAGTCATCCCAGCTAGCATAAGAGACAGGTAAATATGATCTGTCTTTCCCCAAAGTTCTGCCCAGTTTGCAGAGTTGTGAGCAAAATAAATATCAGTAAGTTTGAGGGCGTGTGTGTGTGTGTGTGTGTGTGTGTGTGTGTGTGTGTGTAGGAGAGGTATTGATTATTCTGATGTACACAACAAAGGCATGTTACTAACTTAAATGGACAATTAGGAGCAGCCACTGAGAACTGAGCATTTACTAGGGAGAAAAGGGTGTAAATATTGGGCAGGCAGGGGCCACACCTTTAAGCCCAATACTTCTGATATGCCAGACTATTTTACCAGAAAGGCCAGTCGAAAAAAGGAACCAACCCCTCTGTGTGTGTGTGTGTGTGCCTGTGTATGCCTGTGTGTGTGTGTGCATGAGAAAGGGAGAGAAAGAGAGAGGAGAGAGAGAGAGACTCAATAGAGACTTTGAACTTTTGAACAGTGCTGATACTGTAATAAACTATGGAGACTTTTAATGTTGGACTGAGTGCATTTCTGCATTATGATATGGCTACAAGCCTGTGGGGGTTAAGGGTAGAATATGGTGGTTTGAATAAGAATGGCCCCCTTAAGCACATATATTTGAATGCTTAGGGAGTAGCACTGGGAAGTGTGACCTTATTGGAGTAGGTGTGGCCTGGTTGAAGAAAGTGTGGTTCCGGTCTCTCTGGGCTGGTGTCCTTCTGGGCTGGTGTCCTGAGCGGACCTTGGGTGCAAGCTCTGCAGCCAGTCCCACAACAACCAGAGGAAGCTCCACTCCCAGGCACTCTGACATGCTCAGGATCAGAGGTGAGGAGGACACAACATCTGTCCCAACACCAGGAGTAACTGGGACCAGTGGGACCAGGCACACAGGAACTCCACCAGCAGAGTGGCTTGGGCTGGTTCCTTCCAGTTTCTCTGGGCTGGTGTCCTGAGCAGACCTTGGGTGCAAGCTCTGCAGCCAGTCCCACAACACCCAGA
>NW_022196906.1:92157717-92164574 GCF_008632895.1 Mastomys coucha | reverse complement strand
TTAAAAAAAAAAAAAAAAAGAAAGTGTGTCACTGGGGGTGGGTTTGGGATTTCAAAAGCCCAAAGCAGACCTAATGTCTATCTTTCCCTGCTGCCTTCAGATCTGGGTGTAGGACTCTCCGTGTCTGCTTGTGTGCCACCATGCTCCTTACCATGAGGAAGATGGACTAAACCTCTGAAACTGTACGCTAGAAGTTATATCTCCTTTTACAACACTAGGTGCAGCTTGATCATAGGAGACCTCAAACCCTGCCCCATAGTGACACACCTCCCCAACCAGGCCACACCTCCTCCAACCAGGCCACACCTCCTCCAACAAGGCCATGCCTCCTAATAGTGCCACTCCCTTTAGGCCAAGCATTTAAACACATGAGTCTATGAGGCCATTCCTATTCAAACCACCATAGTACATCCATCCAGTGGAATATTACTCAACAGTATAAAGGAGAACAATAGGTACATGTGACTATTGCATAAGTATTAAGATAACTGTGCTAGATGAAAGAAACCAGACCAAAAAAAGGGTATAAATAACAACTGATTCCTTTTATATAAAACTCTAGACAATGCAAAATAATCTAAGATGAAAATAAGCAGTACTTATAAGAGGGATAGGGTTATGCAGAAAGAGGAAGAGATTAATAAGGAGCAGGAGGAGGGCTGAAGATGGCTCAGTTAGTAAAGTGCATCTCACATAAGTGCAAAGACCCAGCATCTACATAAATAGGCAAACACACTGGTGCAGGCCTGTAATCTCCAGCTCTGGGGAGGTACAGACAGGAAGGTCTCTGAGCCTTGCTGGTCAGCTAGTCCTTCCAATATTGAGCTCCAGGTTCATTGAGAGACTATATCTCAAAACAGGCTGGAAAGCAATAGAGGAAGGCTCTTGAAGCCAACCTCTGTCTGCCATCCACATGCATACACACTCACTTACACAAGAACACATACACTTTGCCATCCACAGCCTCTAAATATATGTAGAAGCACGATGAAGCTTTTGAGATGATGGTTATGGTCATTGTTTTGACTATAGCTACAGTTGAATGGTGCATCTCAAAACTTAATAAGTTATATGCCTTAAGTATATGCAGTTTACTATATGATAATTTATCTGAATGATACTTGTTATAATAAATAATATATCATGTTAATATGATAATATAGTTAATATTTAAAAATCTTTCAACTGCACTGAGGAATCATGGATGGTTTTGTGTTCTATTCTTTTCTTTCCTGGGCCTATGTATGTTGACTAGAGCTAAAAAGGGTTGATTTCTGGCATCAATATAAGGCACACCCATGTAGAAGCAGCTCATTGGACAAGGATGTTTCCTAGGGACATTTAATGGATGGGAAATTGTCTTACTACAGCAGCCAGAGACATGTGGGTGAGAGTCCTTATCTGGTCATTCATTTCCCTGGAGTATTATTCAGGTAAATTCATTTCATTATGAAGTGTTTATAGTCCTGGACATTTTATAAAGCAGGTAGAATAAATACAACCCATTAAGATGAGAAGGAAAAGCGCTGGTGGCCACAGTGATGTTAACAACTTCTTGGTGGCTCTGACACATGGGTCTGTAATCCCAGCTCCTGAGGCAATGATCAGAGACAGGGGAATCCCTAGAAACTTGTGGACCAGCTTGCCTGTTGTACACAGCAGCAAATAACAAGAATATATTTCTAACAAGGCAGGCAGTAGGAAATGACATCTGAGGTTGTCATCTGACTTTGGTGTACAAGCCATAGAATGCATGCATCTGTGGTCATACACAAGGGCACGTGTATATATACTCATGCATGAACCCACACTCTTACATTCTCTCACACATCATATACCCACTCCAAATGCCCACATATGTGCATGATGTATGCTCACAAGTGTTCTTTGAACATACACATACATGTGCATATGCCACACAGCCACATAAATATACACATAGTTGTACATTTGTGACACTCTGAGAATATACATTTTGTCCTGGCTCCCCACAGGCAGCAATCAAGGCATACCATTTCCATCCCCTCAAGACCTGACTTTGAGAACATAGAAGCCCTAAGTCTAAAGTGAAATTATGCACAGATCTCTGCCCTGGGAACTAGATAGAAGTCAAAGCCATCAAGTAGTTTCCCATGAAGGAAATTGCCAATGGGCTTATTAACCTTTAAAAATCCCAGATCACAGTCCAAAGGACTTCCTGGGTCCAGACAGAATTGAAAAATAACCTTGTGAGAGACCACCCGGTTCTGAGATGTCTGGAATTACTTTCAACCCAGGCCAACATGTCCCTCAGACAAAATGTTCCACATACCAAACCTGACAACAGCCAGCTCTCAGGATCAGAGAGACTAAGCATCATCTATTGCAGGTTATATCCTGATGGCCGTGACACACATGGGTGATTGCTCTGTTTCTGAGTCACTTACAGCTGGGGAGGTGGGGAAAGAAGAATCCATCTTCAGTGGCTTTGACATTTCTTCCCCAGTGCTATAGGACATAAAGTATGCCTGCCATCACAGAAAGATGTAGCCTTGGCTGGCAAATGTGGAAATGTATTCCAGTCTATGCTGTCGAATACTAGAGATAAACATATAATGCCAGGGGACAGGACGTGGCTCCACCAGCCCTGCATTCTTACAGGCGCTTCCTCTGCTTTTCCCTTTTTCTCTTCTGAGAAGAGTCTGCAATCATTTCTAGAGGGCTCTATGTTCTCCTCCTCCCCATAGAACACAGAGGTTTCCTACCATAACCGCCAGGGGCCTTAGAGAGAGTGGGAGGCGCTCTGGCAGGGCAGCAGCTTTCCTCGCCCAAGCCCAGATATTCTCCCTCTCTGCTTCTGAGATTGGCCCTACTTCCTTTCTCTGAAGACTGGCTTTCTCTACTGACTCACCACTGAGCAAATGGCTGGAAAAAACTGACATTTCCCAAGCTCTATTTACTTCAAGTTTCTACCAACAGCTATAGTCTGTGTCTCTTCATCTGGATTATTGAGAGAAAATCTTCATGGTGCCCGCTCAGTTGAGTAGACTAAAAGCCATCCCTCTTACTTACCTTACCACCAAAGATAAGTACTTCCAAAACCCCGGGGTTTGTGACTGTTGAATGAAAATAGAGAATTTGCAGGAGTGTCTAAGTTAAAGATCTCAAAATGGAGAGATTATTTTGGATTATCAGCATGGGATTTGAAGGCAATCATATATATCTGTTGTAGTAAAAATTATTCAAGGAGTTTGTAACCCCACCTTAGATCATTCAGTTCCCAGATAAAGGGTACAAAACTTTTATATTTATAATAGTCTTAAAAGCATGAGAGTTAGACAAATATCAGCCCTCTATGTTATTTTGACTACTTCCCTATTAATAATCTTGAGATATAACTTGCCATGTTCCACCTGTGTTGTAGACATGGGCCTGGTGCTGTTTGTATTTTGATGCTAATTTCGCTTTCCTGGGAGGGGCTGCAGACAAGGAGTGAGTCACATACCCAGGTGACTTCTTGTTTACCAGTGCCCTAAATGAATAAAGGAGCCAATCACTGGGTGAGTAGGTGGCACTTCCGGATTGGCCGGAGGAAGAGGGAGAGGCTTTTGGAACCTGGATAGCAGAAGGGCAAGATGTAGCTGCTAAAGTTTCCCAGTGCCATAGCGGATCCGTTAGGATTCACCACCAGTGGAATCGGATTTAATAAGGCTTACAAGATTGGGTTTTTACTTGTTGCGCCCAGAGATTGAGTTACCGTTGTTTCTGAACTTAGTTTGTGTGTTGTTTTCAAAAGAAATTGGGAAATGGTTAAGTCAAAAGAACGCTAGTTTACACCATTTGTTGTCCAGTCTGTACGTTGAGAAAGTTCAGGCTTAAGTGAAGTTCTGACTGGGGTCAGAGTGGAAGCCTGGATGAACTGAGATCATCTGGGGTCAGCTTTCTGAAGCTGTTCTGGGAGCAAGTCTCTTGAGCAACGGCATTGGAGGGGTTTGAGGTAGGATTAGGTATCACAGCATCCTCAAGGGTGGGTCTTGTTAGGGCTGCTACCTTGGTTGTCATTTTCTGAAAACATAATTTTTTTTTGTTTTTTTTGTTTTCTCGAGACAGGGTTTCTCTGTGTAGCCTTGGCTGTCCTGGAACTCACTCTGTAGACCAGGCTGGCCTCGAACTCAGAAATCTGCCTGTCTCTGCCTCCCAAAGTGCTGGGATTAAAGACGTGCGCCACCACCGCCCGGCTTATTTTATTTTTTTAATGTATGTACTCTTAACATTTCTCTGACATGTATGTATGTATGTATGTATGTTTATATGTACTTTAGTATGTCTTGTATACAAATGAGAAAGCTAAGACTGTAAACAAAGAAACAAACAGTAAATGGGCTGGTGAGATTCCTGCTTAGGGGGTAAAGATACCTGCTACCAAGTTTGACCTGAGTTTCATCAGCGGTGACTCTCCCAGGCTATCCTCTGACCTCCACACACACGTCCACGCGCATGCACACACAAACAAAATTAATAAAAAAATATATTTTAAAAGTTCAATCCCAGGCTGGAGAGATGGCTCAGAGGAAGACAGGATCTGCCAGAGGCCCTGAGTTCAATTCCCAGCAACCACATTGTGGCTCACAACCGTCTGTAATGGAATTTGGTGCCCTCTTCTGGTATGTCTGAAGACAGCTACAGTGCACCCATAAATACAATAACCAAATCTTTAAAAAAAAAAAGTTCAATCCCACATCTGTAATCAGAGGGCAGAAGGCGGATTGCAGCAGGTTTGAGGCCAAGACTGCAGAAAATGTCTCTAAGAGGGGAGCGGGGCGGGGGATATAGCTCATTTCGTATTGCCTTGCTTCCACAAAGCCTCTTGTGGTTTTTTTTGGTTTTTTGTCTTTGGTTTTTTTTTTTTGTTTGTTTTGTTTTTTTCAGTTTTAAAATGCTTCCGCAGCCGGTCGGTGGTGGCGCACGCCTTTAATCCTAGCACTTGGGAGGCAGAGGCAGGCGGCAAGGGCTATTCAGAGAAACCCTGTCTTGAAGAAAAAAAAAAAAAAATGCTTCCGCAACGTTTTGCCTCCAGCCAGACTACATTTCCCAAAATGCTGTACAAAGCTTTGCAATCCGGAAGTTGATCTGGCGATTCCGGCACAAAGGGCGTCGGGTAATCATGGCTGCGGTCAGAACTCCGTTGTCGCTGTGGACGTTCCAGTTAGGCTCTCGGCGAGCACGGCGAGTCTGTACTCGAGCTGCAGCCCAGCGCCGCCCCGATGCTCTGCTCGCGACGCGGCCCCAGCCCTTCGAGGTGGGGCAGCCCCGCCGCCCTCTCAGCTCCGAGGCCGGTGAGTGACCGCCAGAACTCTGCTGAGCGCCTGGGAAACTTAGAGCTTGCTCTAACTAGTGGAAACTGCATGCCAGGTTGTCAGGCTGCGTCGGCTTCCGCCTGTCCTTGCAGAGCTTATCTAAGCTCTCCTTTATTCATTCATTCACACAGCCACTAGTGTTTGCGTTCCGCTCCTTGCAAGCACTACACTGCACGAGCTTGGGACTTGCTGTAAGGTGGACCTGGGCTCTCTTATCCCAGTGGCGATTGACAAAGCATGGTGATCCATCCGGGCTACGACGCGGGGTGCCTTTCAAACTAGGGTGGACGCATAGGGATGAGTTTCAGGGAATATACAGCCAACGTTGTCACCAGGCTAACTATGCTAAGGTGAAAATAAGGATTCTGAACTAAGTAGAGAGAAGAAACTGAACGCTGGTTTTTGGGGGGAACCTGTTTTGGAGTTAGGATTGATAATGTCTTAAGTGATTTTTCAGATTTTGAGGGTAAGCAGTTGAATGGAGACTAGTGCCAAGTTAGAGAATATTAATAGTAGAAACAGTTTATGTGTTTGATTTTTGACTTTGGATTAATGACTAGGTAAAATGAAAATTAAAAATGGGAAAGGAGGCAGAATTATGCTTGTTTTGTATCGAAGTTGAGATGTCCTTGCTATTCCAGGCTCATTGTACAGTTAGATACAATTTGAAGAGCATCAGAGTAAAAATGATAACTAGAGTTGGGCAGGTGGATGACATTGTCTTAAGAGAGTGTAGTGGTCAGCAGTTATTGTTACTGGAGCACGTGGGTGACCATGGATTTTGGACACAAACTAGAGTTATCTAAATGGAAAGAAACACCTCTGTAAGATCCAGCTGTAGGACTGTTTTTTTAATTAGTGTTTGATGTGGGAGGACTCAGTCCATTGTGGGTAGTGCAGTGCCTGGGCTGGTGGTGGTCCTGGATTCTGTAAAAAAGCAGGGGGAACAAACCAGTGAGCATCCCTCCATGGCCTCTGTTTCTACTTCTGCCTCCGGGAAATTTGTGTTTGTGTCCTGACTTCCTTCACTGATAGACTACAGTGTGGAAGTGTAAGCCAAATAAACCCTTTCCTTCCCACCATGGCCATGGTGATTCATTGCAATAATAGAAAACCTAACTAGGACAGAGACTAACTCTCTTAGTGGGGGACACAGTCAAATCATGTGGATATAGACTTCCTGCTATGGTCAAAGCTAGTTGACTTGAGTGAGTGACTTCATTCTCAGCCCACAGAGAACAGGTTACATTCATTTAAGAAATGGTGTAGGTATTAAGATGGTCTATCCATAAAGTCATCCACCAACTGTTTCAATGACCAATGGTTCTGCTTGGAGGGTGGCACAGACCTTAGGTGAGGGTAAAAATTTGGTTCATTAGCTGTGATAATTTGGAAAAGCATTCATCTTAGAGAAAGAGTAACTTAAGTCCTCTTCTTCAAACTTGATACAAGCGTTACAAATGTCAAGCAAAGTATTCAGTCTCACTTTGTTGTTCTCTTACAAGCCACCTCCCTAGTTAA
>NW_022196906.1:92140656-92156551 GCF_008632895.1 Mastomys coucha | reverse complement strand
TTTACCTGTGTTTTCCTGTATTTCTTTGAGGGTGCTATTTATGTCCTTCTTAAAGTCCTGTATCATCATCCCGAGAAGTGATTTTAGATCTGAATCTTTCTTTTCCGGTGTGATAGTGTGTCCAGGACTTGCTATGGTGGGAGAATTAGTTTCTGATGATGGCAAGTGACCTTGGTTTGTGTTGTTTATTTTCTTGTGTTTGCTCCCCCTCCCCCGCCATCTGGTTAACTCTAGTGCTACCTGCCCTTGTTAAGTCTGACTGGAGCTTGTCCTTCCTGTGATCCTGGTTGTGTCAGAACTCCTCAGAGTCAAGCTGTCTCTGTGATCCTGTGATTCTAGAATCCTGGGATCCTGGGCTTGTTAGATCGCCTGGGGGTGTGGCTTTCTCTGTGTGTTGTGGGACTGGCTGCAGAGCTTGTGCCCAAGGTCTGCTCAGAACACTAACCCAGACAGACTGGAAGGAACCCGAGTCACTGGGCTGGCGGAGTTCCTGTGTGCCTGGTCCCGCTGGTCCCAGTTACTCCCAGTGTTGGGACAGATGTTGGTTCCTGCTCACCTCTGATCCTGGGTGTGTCAGAGCACCTGGGAGTGGAGCTTCCTCTGGGTGTTGTGGACTGGCTGCAGAGCATGCGCCCAAGGTCTGCTCTGGACCCCAGCCCAGACAGACCGGAAGGAACCCGAGTCAGTGGGCTGGCAGACTTCCTGTGTGCCTGGTCCTGCTGGTCCCAATTACTCCCAGTGTTGGGACAGATGTTGGTTCCTGCTTACCTCTGATCCTGCATGTGTCAGAGCATCCGACTATATTTCTTTACCTTATGCTAGTCCCCAGTAACCACACAAAGAAACCAAAATTTAAATTTATTTAAAATTGCACCTCAGTAGCCAAGCCGTTAAATGATCTACCATAACCTTCTATGCTAATCTGGCTACCTCCCAGCCTCATCCCTTGATACTCACATATTATTATTGACCTGGCTCTTTGGGCTTCATGTGTGTTTCGGTGATGACCCCTTCCTGGTGGTGCCAAGTCCTCCATCCTCCTGGCTGATCTGAATCTTGCATTTTGCTTTCTACCTCTCTCCCTTCTTTGGCTGGCAGAAGTACCACATCCCACCCTATTCTCTCGTCTGCTCAGCCATTGGGTGATCATCATTTATTGACAAGGCACAGAATAATGGTAAGGACTGTTTACACAAGCCTGAGACAGGAGATTCTTGGTATAAGCATTAGAATGCTGTGTCCAGATTGGAACAAGGTATGAGGGCAGAGAAATCAGTATATGAATAACACAGGGTAAACTTTACACAGTGGACAAAAACCATTATGCCTACAGGAAAGAGAACAGGAGGTGAGTGAAAGGAAGAGGGAAGTTGTGTGAGCCAGAGCTGGGCTTAGATGGGAAGTAATTGAGGCGCTAGACCCAGGTGAGCCTTGCTAACCCTCTCTTCCTAATAGCTAGTTTTCTTTGGGTTAGCATTAGCATCCTTGCTTGTAAAACTGGGAGGTTAGGACCTGTTTCGTGGATGTGCTATGTCTGGCATCTAGGAAGCCAATCTGGGGGTCGAAGTGTAGCCTACAGGTAGAGTACTGCATGCCAGGTCCTTGGTTCTGTTTCCACCACCTCCAAAATAATAACCAAAAAGAGGAGACAAGTCAGTGACTGTCATCTTTAGTCTTCATAGTGCTCACTGTAGTAGACCATCTTCTGGGCAGACCTTGCATGTCATGGTGAATGTTCAGGAAATTTTAAGCATTGAATGAATGAAAGTGTCCCATAGATATTAGCATCTCCTAGTTTTGAAGCATATTCTCTACAGGTGGTTTTTATTGTTAACTTTCCACTTAGAGACATCTTGGCTTGCCATTGTGAGCAGCTTCTTAGTACTGAAATCTTTTTTACAGAATCTGGGAGCTCAGAAGTCAAGAAACCTACTTTTATGGATGAGGAGGTCCAGAGTATCCTCACCAAGATGACAGGGCTGGACTTGCAGAAGACTTTCAGGCCTGCTGTACAACCACTGAAGCCACCAACCTATAAGTTGATGACCCAGGCACAGTTGGAAGAGGTATGTCAACTCGAGTATTGGTAACATCCCTTTCTTTCAGGGTTAAATAAGGCTTAGAGAGACTGCTGTAGATCTCAGTGCTGATTCTCCATAGTCATGGGTGAGGGGCGAAGGGGGCACAGAGCTGAGGAAAGACTTGTGAGTAGGCACGTGAAGAGGAGCAAGGGGTGTGGCTATAGTTGAGCACACTGGGGTCAAATCTAGGTGTCTAGCCTGAACCTTCTCCCTGCCGCATACCAGTGTGCCCATCTTTCATCTTGCCTGCTCCAGCTCCCTTCCTGGAAAAACAGCTGCTGTTTCTCCTCAGCAGCCTTGGAGCTGAGGGTTGGTGACCTTAGAACTCTGCTGAGCAGCGCCCCCTTCCAGGGAGCAGAGTCTCTAGTCCTCTGTCGAGTATATCCTGCTATGTGACTATGTGAGACATCGACATGCTTCTTTCTGATTCAGCATCCAGCAGCATTAGAAAAGTGAAATGTACCTTTTCTCCTCTCAGAGCTCCTCACTGTAGATGCACAAAGCAGCGCAGTCCCTGCTTGGGACTGGAGGCTTCGGAGCTCAGTTCTGACACCCGTGCAGCTCCAAGTGCGGCACCTTCTGTGTAACTCCCACTTTCCATCAAATAGAGAGAACAATAGCAGCACCTGGCTCGTGTAGGTTTGGGGCATCCAGTGAACCCAGTACATTTGGTTTCCTTTGTTTTATGTGTATGGGTGTTTTCCCTATATGTTTGTATGTGCACCATGTGCATGCCAGGTACCCATAGAAGTCAGAAGAGGGCATGGAACCCCTAGAACTAGAGTTACACGTGGTTGTGAGCCACCAGGTAGGTGTTGGGAACCAAGCCCAGATCCCTTGCATGAATAGCCAGCGCTCTTCACAGCCGAGCCATCACGCTAGCGCCTATTTGGTGTATTTGATGTCTGGCACATAGTGAACACTGAATAAATGCAGGCTTTGCTGTAAGGCTCTGTCTACAGCATTCCTTTGCTAGAGGGTAAGTGGGTAGCTGGTATTCTTTGTCACACTACAGGAAAAGCCAGGTCCTCAAGTCCAGGTTCGGCTTTTCACTCACAGATTCATGGCTGCAGGTTCTCTTCTCTGTAGTTATCAGCATTTTTGATGAGTGTCTGCTTCTATCAAATGTTTCTTTGGACATTATGACTTAAGAGGTATTTTATTTCTTTAGGCTACTAGACTGGCAGTTGAGGCAGCTAAAGTACGATTAAAGATGCCTCCAGTTCTGGAAGAGCGAAAGCCAATAAATGACGTGTTAGCTGAGGATAAGATCTTGGAAGGAACAGAAACAAACAAATATGTGTTTACTGATATATCGTATAACATACCACATCGGGTGAGTATATGCCAGATTGCAGAATAATCTTTCAGATACCACATGGAGATGGGTCTAAGGGGTGACTGACGTCCACCCCCCTCTCTCTGAAGTTTCCAAAGCAGAATGCCTCTAAAGAAGCAAGAAATGCTGGCAGGTCCATGCCATGTTTTTACATACTGTGGGCTTAGTGTATTTCAGACAGATACCAGAAACATGTTAACTTGACAAAGCTGGAGTCATTTTGGATGAGGGAGCCTAAACTGAGAAAATGTCCCCACCAGATTGGCCTGTGGGCCAATCTGTGCTGCCTTTTTCTGTTTGATGATTTATCTGAGAAGATCCAGCTCACCGAGGGTAGTGCCTTCCCTGGGCTGGTGGTTCTGGGTGCTATAAGAAAGCAGGCTGAGAAAGCCATGAGGAACAAACCCATAAGAAACACTCCCTGATGGCCTCTGTTTCAGTTTCTGCTTCCAGGGTCCCACCCTGATGTCTTCCAGTGATGAATTGTGACTTGAGAGTTGTGGGATGAAATAAACTGTTTCCTCCCTGGGTCATGGTGTTTTTATGACAGCAGTAGAAACCCTAAGACACTTGTGCTGAGGCACAACGAGGCAAGTGTAGCCAGGCAGACGGCACAGACAGCAATGGTCAGAAAGAAAACAACATTCAGTTTATCTGGGCTGGACTGGTTTCCTTAGCCGACACTTCTGGAGAAGATCAGAAGATCAAGGGTTCTCTTGTTTGTATGTGTGTGGGGGGGGAGGGAAGCATCCTATCCTTATCTTTAAGACTCTTCTTTAACAGAGTCATGCATGTAGAAGGCATTTTAGTCATTGTCAGTCTCTAGTCTCCTCTCTTACTCCACCACCCCAAGAAGACCCCTACTGTTTTCTTGTGTTTCTAGTTCACTGGAGTTCTTGCACGAGCATGAGTGGGATACTTACTGAAGCCTGGGCAACTTTATCAATGTCCACAACACTAGAGAAAGTGACACCTCTTCCCTAACATACTGCCAATAGATGCTAGTTTTCATGTCAACTTGTCACAAGCAAAAGTCATCTCAGAAGAGGGAACCTCAGCTGAGAAAATGCCTCTGTAAGATCAAGCTGCAAGCAAGCCTGTAGGGCATTTTCTTAGTAGTTGATGGGGGAGGGCCCAGCCCACTGTGGGTAGTATCCCTGAGGTGGTCCTGGGTTCTATAGAAAAGCAGGCTAAACAAGCCACGATGGCCAAGGCGATAAGCAGCATCCCTCTGTCGCCTCTGCAACAGCTTCTGCCCTAGGTTCTTGTCTTGTGAGAGTTCCTGTCCTCACTTCCTTTGATAATGAACTGTGATGTGGAAATGGAAGCAAAACAAACATTTCTCCCCAACTTGCCTTTGTCATGGTGTTTCATCACAGTAATAGTGACCTTAATTAAGAATGAAGCTCAGGGAGGGGTGGAGCTTTTTATGCCCCTCCCTGATCCATGATGAAATGTTTACTGGCCTGGTCTTGACACCCGTGTAGGTTGCATGCAGGTAACCAGAGTTGTAAGGAGTTCTTGAGTGGAGTACGGACGGCAGTGTTTCACAGCAGTCCCTCTCCATCTCCTGCTCTTACATGCCTTCTGCCCTTCTTCAGCCTGTTTTCTGAGCCCTGTTCTCTGGAGGGTTGTGGTATAGATGTCCTGTTTAGACTCGAGCAAGGTGGAGTGGTTTATCTTTGTCTGTTTGTCTGTCTTTCCTTCTTTCTTTTTTTATTTTGTTTGTTTGCCTTTTGAGATAGAGTGACTATGTAGTCCTGGCTGCTCAAGAACCCTCTCTGTAAACCAGGCTATCCTTGAACTCAGGGATCTGTCTGCCTCTGTTTCCAAGTGCTTGGATCAATAATGCAAGAAACCCAAACTTCCCAATGGATTTTTTTTTTACTTTTTAGTAAAACCATTGGAAGTTTCAGAGATAGTTTTCAGACATTACTGTTTCCACTGTAGTTTCCTTGATTACCAATTTAAAACAGCAGTGTATCATCTAAAAAGGCAGCTTTTTCTTTGAACTTTTTAAGTGAAGGGTAAGAGTGATTTGTAGTTGGGCCCTCAGAATGCATTAACGTGCTGCTGAGTGCTGAGGTCAGAAAAGTGGCCCCTCCTCCATCTGCCTTACACAATTGTGGATTAGTCAGGATTTTAGGATTTTAGCTGTCTTTATCTGTGGCCCAACTTGTGGTCACATTGCATGCAGTCAGGAAGCAGAGGAATCAGTGCTGGAGCTCGCTCACCTTTCCCTTCATATGCAGTCCAGGACTCAGCTATGGAATAGTGCTGCCCACATTAGGGTGGGGCTGCCTGTCTCAGTCGAATCTAGACAGTGCCTCTCTCCAAAGTGATTCTAGATCCTGCCATATTGATAGTATTCACTATCACATGAGCTAAACGGAAGTCTTCATAATTTACTTGCCTCTGGTTGCTTTCTGTTTTAGGAACGTTTTATTGTTGTTAGAGAACCAAACGGCACACTACGAAAAGCTTCATGGGAAGAACGGGACAGGGTGATACAAATTTACTTCCCGAAAGAAGGTCGTAAAGTTTTGACACCAGTAATTTTCAAAGATGAAAACCTTAAGGTATAGTGCATTAAATTCCATTTCCATGATGCTTCATCTGTTGAAGCAGTTAGCTCTTGCATGCTGGCAATGTCAAAAAGGTAAACACAGGCACTAATGTAGCAGTAACTCGATGAGGGTTCTCATACAGTTAGGGGCCAACAAAGCCTGTGCCATTTCCATATGCTTTTTAAAAATTTATTTTTTTCTTTTTGGTTGTTTTATTTTGTTTGAGTTGGAGTCTCACTATGTAGTTTTGGCTGTCTTGTAACTATGTAGACCAGGCTGGCATTGAACTCACAAAAATCTGCCTGCGTCTGACTCTGCCCAAATGCTGGGATTAAAGGTCTGCACCACCCCTATCCAGCTCCCTATGTGCTCCTGATAAGCACTCCGGTGGCTTGTATATTGGCAGGCCTTCCAGGGTGTTAGGGCAGATGGAAACTTTCATGTTCTCAGCTAACTCCCACTTTACTATGTGGTTTTAGACCATGTACAGCCAAGACCGGCATGCTGATGTCCTCAATCTCTGTGTTGCCCAGTTTGAGCCAGATTCCACTGAGTATATCAAGGTGAGTGCATTTAATAGTTCCCAAAATATGATTTAAATGATTATGCAAAAGGTTTTTAATGTAACGCGTGAATTCCACTACAGGCTTTGATGCAGGTTATAGGAAAGGGAATTACCTTGAAATGTATTGAGTGTAGATACATGTCTTCTGTGTTCAGACACCTCTAAGAATGAGGGAAGCAGGGCTGGTAGAGTGAACTGGCTTGCTCTTGGTTGTACTGCTGTTAAAGTTTAGGACTCAGATGATAACAAGCCTTTTCTCTTTCCATTCACCTTATAGGCACAGTGAGTTATCCATTAGAATTTGTCCAAGTGCAATGTGTCTTACAGCTTAGTTAGGATGTGCTCAGAGAGCCTGGTTTCATGGGCAGTATTATTGTGGGTAACATAGCTAATGAATGCCAGGACCGAGGATTGAGTGGGCATCAAGGCCTGCACTCCAGCAGTGATATATAGCAATAAGACGGTATGCAGGCACTTCACTTCTAGCCTCCAATGTTAGGTGTCAGAGGACAGACTAAGCAGTAGGTAGAAAATAACCAAGGAAGCTTGAGATGTGTTTGTATATACAGTGCACATGCAGGGGATGGGTCAAGATGGATGGGCTGTATCAAGTGACCTCAGTACTAGGTGAGGGATACTCGCTTCATCTTTAAAACTTCATCAGTTGTAAAGCCTTTTAGACAGGCCTGGGAGAGGGCTCAGTAGGTAAAGTACTTGCTGTGCAAGCATGAAGACCAGAGTTCAGATTCCCAGCACTCATGTGAAAGCAAGGTGAGTTGGCACATACCTAGTTGGCACTTACCTGTTCCTGCAATGTTGGAGGGGGCAAGGACTAGGGGACCCTGGTGGCCTTGTTGGGCTATATACTCACAGGAAGGTGTACACACACAAGGCTGATACTACAACAGGAAGGCACAGATTTGCTCTTGGAGACCTATGTATGGGTCAGAGGACAAGCTTGGGTTCTTTGGGTAGTTTGCTTTGTTTGAGACAGGTTTCTCATGGGCCTGGAGCATTGCTCAGTTGTCTAGGCTAGATGGCCAGTGAACTTCCAGGGATTCATCTTGCCATCATTGGGAATACATGTTTTTTATGTGGGTTCTGGGGATCCTTCTCAGGTCTTGTGCTTATGAGGCAAGTGCTTTACTGAGCTGAGCAAGGCTAGGGCGGCAGCTGGCAG
Organism: Mastomys coucha; assembly: GCF_008632895.1. NCBI lineage: Eukaryota > Metazoa > Chordata > Mammalia > Rodentia > Muridae > Mastomys > Mastomys coucha. The sequence continues at coordinate 92,148,819 of NW_022196906.1, read as the reverse complement.
GTATGCTGGTTATGTTGACTTGTGGCAGCACTCCTGCTAGTTGGTATGAACCATGTGATGCCACCTACTTTTCATTTTTCTGTGCATTTTATGTGAATAGGTTCATCATCAGACCTATGAAGATATAGACAGACATGGAAAATATGAGCTTTTACGTTCAACAAGACACTTTGGTGGAATGGCTTGGTATTTTGTAAATAAAAAAAAGATTGATGGTTTGCTCATCGATCAGATCCAGAGAGACTTGTAAGTATGAATGATCTGAATAGCTAATCATTTATTGCCCAACAATAAGTCAGTATTTTTGCAATGACTGTGTATTGTCCAGTGATAGGAAGCTGTCACTTAATTTCCACTTGGATTTGTTTTTCTAGCATAGTTCTTCTAGTCTTTGCTTTTGTGTTACATATCAGAGCTTGACTGTTAGAAAAAATGTATGCCTTTGGATCTTCATAGTAGACTGAGATTTTTCACCCTTACTTTCCAGTGTTCCTGGGATTGGTGGGTTTTCTAGGCACTCAAGGATATTACATGGGAATTGTAAAGTAAATGTAAGATTTGGTGGGCACTTATTTTCTAGCAGAACTACTCTACCCATAGGACTTCCTGTCAAGCTGCCAGCTTGAAAACAACATAAACATGTTCAGCATACGGTGCTGTGAAGGTTTTACATCTTTACCAATTAAAGTCTGCCTGGGTATGGTAGTGCATAGGGCTGAAAATGGGAGGATCTGAGTTTGAGGCCAGCCTGGTCTATTTAGTCAGGCCCTGTCTAAAACCAAAAATAAATGGATGGTTGGTATCTTTAGTTAAGGAAGTTTGTTGATGCTATTGTTTATTAAAAGTTACCATTTTGTAAAAATGACTTTAAATGTACTGTAGTTAATAGACTACTGTGTAGTGTAAAATAACTACACTAGTAACCTTAAAGGCTCATGACTTGTTTTTTGCTGTGGTTAGGAACAAAACTCAGTATTTCTGAGTTATGCATGTAGTTTGAGATAAAACTAGAAAGAAAATAGCTTTTTACATTTAGGCGAAAAAATCCAAAATCACAGGGGAAGGAACCATCATGGCTGTTGTGAGCCCTTGCTGGACTATCAAGACTGAATTAGAAGAGGTATCAGTAGTCATGCCATCCTCAGACCATAGAAGTATCTGACTTGCAATCTGACTGTCACAGTCAAAGGTACTCTCCGGTTACCTAAGATGCAGCATCGCTTTTCATCAGGACAGCTTTCCTAGTGATAATTCCTGGGTGGCTTGCTTCATCAGCATGCAGTGTGATTCAGTTCAGAAGGCAGCAGAATTCCCTCCTCATCAGGTGGCCTCGTTGGGGATGAAGTGCTGTGCCTTTCTGTGTTACGTGACCTATGAACTGTCTCCTCAAGCTCCCCAAATGCAGACAATCCTGCACTTAATGTAAGGATAGAATAGCTCTGGATACTGAAGCTATGAGGTGTGGTAATATGTGGTATTCTCTTATTACTCCTTATTATGTAAAAGTTAACATCTGCAGTGGTTCCTGCCTGCCAGGAAGAGCTTAAATATAATTCTGAAGTGAGAAACCCATAGAGCTATCATGCCCAAGTTTTAAAGGGAACTATTTTCATCTTGTATTGGGAAGAGGCATTTTGTCACTGCCTTTTTGAACTAGAGTAAGCATGACAGGCAAGTAATGGGCATGCTTGTACAGTTTGGTTATATGACTCTTTTTCTCAGAGCATTTCCCTAGGTCTCCATGGCTTCAGGCATTATGTACTTACTCTTGTCACCTCCTAGCCCAGCCGTTTAGAGAATGGGGATAGTCAGAGAGACCGCTTTGGCACAGCACTGACTTATGATGTCCTCACCCCTATTTCCCCAACTGGAAGCAAGGAGCTAAATGTACACAGCAAAGCCTCAAACTGTGAACACCTGGTGTTATTTTTATGTCGTCCCCAACCCTCAGCTTTGAGGGACAAGTAGTTAGAAGTTGTGGACTATGTGGGAAGATTGTTTTGAAGACAGCTAAGAGTTTCCATGTTGATAGAAATTGTTAAAGAAATAATCTCAGAAGTATAAAGCAGAATTTGTATTCTGAGTTGGATCAACCTACTTAATGTTGACCAAGTTGCCTGGTCTGGAAATCCTTGCCACTAGGAATTGTTTCTATGGAGAGGGATGTTCCATCTCCCAAAGAACATAGCCATATTTTCATGAAGTGGGCCATACTTCCTGTATGGCCTCATAGGTCAGGACAAGAGGGCAGCTCTGTAGACTTGGTTCTCTCCTTCCACCTTCATGTGGGTTCCAGGATGGAACTCAGGTCATCAGGCCTGTGCACCAAGTGCTTTTTGCTCACACCACCATCCCCTTGGCCCTCAAATGCTCTGGAATTACAGAACTACCTTCTCGCTCACCAGAGTTAATTGTGAAATGTAATTTAGCTTAGAATTGGCAAACGCTTTTACAGGGTTGTGAAACTAATGAAAAGCCCTTGGTAATGCTATGCTTTTCCACTCTCAGGGTTGATGATGCCACCAGCCTGGTCCAGCTGTACCACATGCTCCATCCAGATGGCCAGTCAGCTAAAGAGGCCAAAGAGCAGGCCGCTGTGGGAGTCAACTTAATTAAGGTAGAGTCTTTTTTTGTCAGTTTTGTGGTGATGATTGAGTGGGCCATATTTAATGATACATCGTTGTGAATATGGAACATTTTAGGCTTGAAAACATTAATGTGAATGAAAACTCCATTTTTCCTGTTACCTGGACTGGCAGCATGTGGGAAATCCTGTAGCACTCTAGATGGTGTAGTAGGCAAGCTGGCAGCTATAGATGAGAGGTTCAGACAGTGGGAAGGAGGTGGTCAAGTCCCCACAGGTACTGAACAGCCTTCCACCCTTATGGGGCACATTCCTCAGGGACAGGTGGGTGTCAGGAAACCTTAGTTGTATGGTCATTTTGGAACTGCACACCTCTCAAGCCATGGGCTGCCCAGACACATCCTCAGTGCTAGGTTAGGATGGTATCTTAACTGAAGTTTACTTCCTCGGTCCCTAAGGACCGAAGTGATAGGTGATGTCCCTAAGAGGAGCACAAACTGGTGCTCACCATGACTTTCTGTGCTAAGCCAGGAAGAGCAGTATGCTTTTGAAGAATTTTTTTTTTAATATGAAAAGTAAGCTTGCTAGTTCTCATTCTCTCTAGTTTCTCTGTAATGGTTTTCATTTTGATCTAGGAAGAGGTACAATGCCAGGGTCTTAATCTTTCCTGATAGTTTATTAATAAGAGATGAAAGCCATTCTGAAGTTTAGAATTACTGTTGCTGCAGCTGTTGGATCTATTCAGGGAAATTATTGTGACACTGAAGACCTTACTGGAAATTGTGTCCCTACTGCAAAAATGGTAATAACATCTTAAAACTGACTTTATACACTTAGTAGCCTGTAATACCTTAGTAGCCTTTATACCTTAGTAGCTTTCAATTCTAGAACTCGTTTTTTTGGGTTTTTTTGTTTTTTTCTATTTTCACAGGTCTTCGCAAAAACAGAAGCACAGAGAGGATCATATATAGAATTAGCGCTTCAAACTTATCAAGAAGTAGTCATCAGCCACTCTGCAGTGTCCTGAGGACAATTGAAAATGCATTTCATGGGGCTGGAGAGATGGCTCAGCAGTTAAGAGCATTGACTGCTCTTCCAGAGGTCCTGAGTTCAAATCCCAGCAACCACATGGTGGCTCACAACCATCTGTAATGAGATCTGATGCCCTCTTCTGGTGTGTCTGAAGACAGCTACAGTGTACTTACATATAATAATAAATAAATCTTTAAAAAAAAAAAAAGAAAATGCATTTCATGCTGATGCCCTTCCATTTCGGTAATACTGAGCTGAACATGTACAAATCTTGGGATTAAAAGGTACTTACTGACTTAAAGTTTTCTGTAATTTGTTTTTTTCTAATTTTTATAATTTGTTTTTTTCTAATTTTTAAATTCTCAAAGTATTTGTTACCTTTACTCAATTTCTAGGTGACATGGGGATGACTGACATTTGTGGGTGCCTGGTTATGAATTTCTCTTTTTGCATTAATGCAGATGATAAAAAACAAAAACAAAGCCCATTGCCACAATACCAAAGAGGCCAACAGGTAATGTTGAGAGCCCAGCTGGACAAGTCAGGACAGATGCTCAGCAGCCAAGCTATGATACAAGGTCAGAACAAGGTTTTGAAAAATGCCCTTAGTTATTCAAGGAAAGGATAAAGCTGATCCCCCGAGTGAGAGGTTTTGGCTCAGCCATCTAAAACTCAACGTCCATTTTCATTAGGAAGGAAACTCAAAAGTTTTTTATTACTTCAAAAGGTTTTATGAGGGGTGGTCTAATGACAATATGAAAAAAGAAAGTGTCTGTCTCAGTTTTAACAAGGAGAATATAGTAAACTTAACTGCTGCCCATCAACTCCTCTGAAGATGGAGTGGCTATGTCCCCCTAGTTTACATATGCAAACCAAGGATTTCCACATTTCTAGTCAGGACGGTGATTGATCAGTCATCCAGAATATCTTCATCCAAATTAATGTCTGTTGTATCAATATCCTCTAATTCCAAGTTATCCAAGTCAATTTTACTCAAGTCAATTTCTATTTCTAGTAAACTCTGCAGGGAAAGAAAGGGAGAGGGTAAATGTTACATAGTACTGTGTCACCTGGTTCACAGTCCAAAGCCAGAACCAAATTTTCTTCCTACTGACAAGAGCAGCAGCAGCCTACTTTGAAGCCTCTTCTCTGAACTAGCATGCCAAAGACATCTAACCCTCAGAGGGCCTGCTCCTGACACGGGTGTGGGGTAGAGGATGGCTGACCCACCTTCTCTTCTTTGTGGGTAGTTTGGGAGGCCATGATAACTGGGCTAGAAGCAGGTTTCCCATCAGGTTCCTAAAAAATAAGAGGTAAATGTGAAGCCAAAGGAACTGGCCCAGAGATGTAAATGTTCCCCCATGCAGAGGGAGCCCAGGATTAGAATTAGGAAGTGACAGGTAGTGCTTTAACTCAACAATGTCAGTCATGCTGTCACATGCACTTCTCTACAGACCTGCTGAGCTGTGGGTCGTGAGGGCTGGAAGCCTTTTGCCTCTTCCATAACATTTCTCTCTTCATTTGGCTATCAGAAAACAACAACAATGAGACATTCTGAAATTAAAAATTATGCCCAAATCTCAATTATAGCTCTTAATAATGTATGCAGCACATTTTAAACCTGGACTTGTGAATGTGTCAGCCTGGCACTCTGCTACTTACCGTGACAAGAGGGTACTGCTTGGCTGGCCACAAATCTGCATGTGTCTCCTTTACCCATTCTTCAACAACAAAGGCTTCTTTTAATCCAGGGAAAAGGTTTTCATACTCTGTGGGGTCAGCAAGGGATTCTGCTGCTTTCTGGTTGACTTTTGAAAGACTCTCCCTCCACAGCTTCACTACCCTAATAGTAGAGACATCAGAGAACCAAACAGATGAAGAACGTAGGCCCTGTTTTAATTGAAACCTTTCTTTCTAAACTAAGTCCATACCTTGAGACCTGACTGGGTAAGTAAGTTCGGGCCAGGAAGGCGGCTTCTGGGAGTCTTCCTGTTCTGATCAAGAGCTCTAGGCAAGCATCAAGCCTAGAGTAAAGCAGAGTTACTGTTAGAGAAATAAACAGTAACAGCAGATAAAGCTGAAAGTGTGAACCTGCTGCAGAGGCAAAATCCTCCAGTGCCCCTGTGCCCCTTGCACATTCACTTTTGTTGCTAAGCTTTTTGTCTTAATGCTGAACAAAGCCAGTGGACTTCGTTGGGTATGAGGCACAACAACAGTGTTCATGACTTGCTTTCAGCTTATTTGAATAACTGAGTTTTATGACAGGTGTGGAAGTATAGCTCGGTAATGAACACTTGTCAAGTGTGCATAAATCCCTGGAGTTTGGTTCTTTAGCACATCTCAATAAAAATGTTTGATGGTCAGGTCTAAGATTTTTGGCATGTAGAGCAAGACTAGTAATACTTTTGTGTTTATTTTCTAAAAGACAAAATAATGTCCCATATGACTTAGCTCACATTAACTCTGCTAGACTTAAAAATTCACGATGTTTTCAGAGTTGAGCTCAAATAGTAAATAGCATTTTTATCCTCCTATCCTTGCACATCACAGGTCAGAACTGCCTGGGGTATAGACAGTCCTCTCTCTGCCTGCCATTAGGTACCAACTGGAGGAAAACAACAGCCTCCTCAGTAGGGTGGTCTAGGAGTAACTGGCAGGCTCTCTGACTTTGAACCACACATTTAATTAACAGCTCAAGCATAAAGATACAGATCAAAAGATACCAGAGCATTCCTTGCCGAAGGCTAGTGCCACCAAGGTAGGTAGCACTGTTCTCTGGCTGCCCCCACTACTCAACAGCAGTCAGCCACCACCAGCTGTCCCCAGGATTTGTGTACCATATTCCTCCCGAGCACCATCCTCACAGTCAATGGAGAAATACTGCTTACAACTCCTTAAAAGATTTCTAGACCTTGAGATAATACTTACTTGCCCTGTAAGAAATAGCTCATGAATGCTACGTTATTCTTGCCATCTCTCTCCGCACCTTCTGCCAGCTTGTTCACCATACTAGCATTTCCAGAGGCAGTGGCCAAGAGCAGCAGACCACCGTAATCCTGGGCATGGTGCAAACACTCCTGGGCTAGGCTGAACTGACATTTACTAATGGCAAGCTCGGCAAGTTGTTTCCACTTCTGCTCCGACTAGAAGAATTTAAGATAAAACATCTTTGGAAATAGCATTTCAACTTTCAACATCAACATTATCCTGTTACTTTGAATATCACTGTGATAACAATTAGAAGATATTTATATAAGACATAAATGTAATTTTTGAGTTGTGCTTGGCAAATTGGCTCTGTCAGTCAAAGAAAGACATGATAAAAATGTGTAATGAGGAAATGAAAATCACATGAACAAAAGTAATTCAAATGATACTTGAATAATTAACTAATTTTCATTTTTTACTCACACAGTGAAACTGAATCTAAAACCATGTAAATGGAATTAAAATGTCATTAGACTACAATTATTTTACCAAGTAAATTAGTAACACTTTTTTAGGAAGAGTAGAAAATTACATTCTTAAATATTTAATGAATGTGATCATTTGTAGCTTCTCAGAAATCAAATAAAATACACATTTAAATGATCTTGACAGCTAATTTTTTGTACAGTCTGAAATTAATTTACTCATGAATGCTGTACTTAACCCATAATTTCCAGTACACACACACACACACACACACACATATATAGCTACAAAATGTCAGAACTTTTGTTTAAAAATCAGTGTCTCTCACTAATATGGCAAATTGTTGCCATCTCTACACCCTTGAGACCCAGACCAGACAGGAAAAGACTTCTTAAACAGGGTATAGAACTGAGAGTACCCTGAATTTAATCCAGTAAATTTATCCAAAGATTAACAATGCACTTTTAAAAAGACCAAAGATACAATAGCTTCACTAAAATGAGTAACTGGTAGTAATGTTTCAGCAAAAGCAACACCCGAGTACCTACTAACCTTTCCCTGGGTTAAGGAAAAGTATTGGATTAGAACATACCTCTGCTTCCACTGCTAACTGGTAAGCAATTTTCAACTCTCCAAGTTGAAGAGCAAGCTCAAAACGGTGTTCAGGATCTGTGGATACTGTAAGTGCTTGCTGCTTGAAACCCTATACATTTTAAAAAAAGAAAATATGTGACTTAGACATTCAGAAGAATGTACATATATAGTATACACACAACAAATTATTTCTCTCTCAAAAGACCTTACAGACAGGACGACCCTACAGCCATCTATTTCAGTGAACTAAATGGAATCTAACCCCCAAGTAAGCAGATACCCATTTGCATCCATGAATATGCTACCAACAATGCAAAATGGAAGCCATTTTTAGCAAATCAAGTTTGCATTCCCATTTCTTCTTCAAAATGTCTACTTTGCACAATTTTATACTTACATCTTTAAGATCATCCTGTAACGCCGGGCAGTGGTGGCACACGCCTTTAATCCTAGCATTTGGGAGGCAGAGGCGGATTTCTGAGTTCGAAGCCAGCCTGGTCTACAGAGTGAGTTCCAGGACGGCCAGGGCTACACAGAGA
>NW_022196906.1:92127052-92140633 GCF_008632895.1 Mastomys coucha | reverse complement strand
AAAAAAAAAAAAAAAAAAAATCATCTTGTAACAAAGATGCTACAGGAATGAATACGTAAATTTAAAAGACTTCTGGGAGAGCTGGGGTCAGAACTAAAGAACAGATGTACTTTATATAGTTTAGGTCCTAATTAAATACAAAATAAAACTGTATTGCATGGGGAGGGATATACGGCCCAGATAAATTCAGCTGCTGGAAAGCTCAGAAGTGGGCTTTAGGTATCATCTAGTCCAAGACTCATCTTACAGAGGTTAGTGACAGGAATGAGAAGAGAATGGGAAGCCAGAGGTAAGCCCTCCAGCTTCCTCTCATCTGTAGGTCATTTAGCCTGTACTGGTCCAGGCACCGAGGGGCTGTCATCAGTTAGGCTTTATTTCGGTCTTGCATTCAGCCTATCAAGTACCCTTCCCTCCCTTCTTGTGCTCCATTAGGGCATAAAGCCATAGGACAGGCTTTCAAACCAACTACTGTAGTTACAAAGTGAACTTCTGTAAGAGAAAAACATTGATGGGCAAGTTTGCCAACTCTGGGAATGTGGCAGGCAGTGGAAAACTCTGGTGGCTTACTTCTCATTCTCAGCACACTGAAGGAAAATGCTTAGTATAGAGTGGTCAAGACAGAAGCCAGACAACTTTCAGAGTTCAGTCTAACTGTATGTTCATGTTACTGGAAATGTGCCACTCTGCTTCCTTCATCTGTGTAAACACTGGTTCTAAATAATCCAAGTTACTGCTTTTCTTCACGAGCACTGACATAGCAGAAAACCCCAGAGCAAACAGCAGATCTTTGGAACTGGTCAGGTAGGGACAGAGCAAAACAGAGGAAGAGGGTGACATGTTCCTTGCTTTTCTGTATTTCCAGTCTCCACTAAGATGACACTAAAGGTAATTTTTGTGTTTGGGGGGCATAAACTCCTAAGGACATACTACAAAAGGAGAGGAAATATGACTGAATAAATTTTAAAGAGAACTTCTGTTTTAAGATTTTTGTGTATGAATGTTTGGCATACATCTATGTAAGCACACTATGTATGTGCCTGATGCCTACAGAAGCCAGAAAAGGAAACTGAATTCCCCTGGAACTGGAGTTTCGGATAATTGTAAGCTGGTAAGCAGTTCACTGGAACCAAACCTAAGTCCTCTGTAAAAGTTGTATCCTTCCTGTGATGTCCACAGGCAAGAGTCCCTTTTTATAATCTTCACTTCACATGAAATGCCTAAAGCTGAAAAGTGAAGAATCAGTGTACTGCTACATCCTCAGACATGAAAACAGAAAATACTTCCGGAAAATAGGAATGGGTCAGTAAAGAACATATGATTTACATTGTTGAACTACTTTATATGCTATGAATATGTAACTGGAGTTTAAAAAAGTTACACAAGGCAAAGGCACAAAACGTTAAGTTTTATTAAGGGCACTTTACCACATTTTTTTTTTAAAAAAAGAGAATTAAAACAAGATATAATAGGGAAAAAAAGTCCAGCTTAGGGTTTTTTGTTTTTAGAGACATGGTCTTTGTAGCCCTGGCTAGCCTGGAACTCTGGAACTATCTCTGCCTCCCTAGTACTGGAATTAAAGGTGTGCACTGCCACGCCTAGCTAGAAATAAAAATATCAAAAACCTAAGAAGAGCGATAAAATCAGCTCCAACACTGGCAGAGGCAGACGCTCCTAAGCCTAAAGTAAGAGTTCAAGCCAGCTGTGCTGTGTGCTGCCACAGAAACCTGACTTAGTAAGAAGTAAGAGATGACATTCTACAACCTGTATCAACATTCTGTCAAATGCTACTTTTAAAAATAAAGAAAAAGGAAAGGAAAGGAAGCAGGCAAAACTTCTCACCTGTTTTTCCAAAAAGTGTGCAACTCTGGTTCTCTGTTCTTTGGGGATGGTAGGGAGGACCTTATCCGCCATGCTGAAATCCCTCCGCATGACAGCAGTCTGGTATTCCAGGACTGAAACCAACAGGGAGTAGCTAACAATGTTCAATTCCTTATCCCCAAGATAAAGCCTATTGTCTTTTGGAATATAGCCCAGAAGATACATTGTCCTGTAAGAGAAAGAGAAACCAACTTAGAAGCCCAAATATACAGTTACACCACACACACACACACACACACACACACACACTCACACACTCACACACATCTCTTGCTCAAATCCTTATACATTAATGGATGTGATTTGGGTTACCATCAGAAAATCTACTAAAACTAATGTGGGGAAATTACCCCATCACTGTTACAGAAGTCAACATGACATTTGGTTCTAAACTAAAGCACTTTCAAATTTAGGCTGCTTAAGACAAAAGCAAAATGATACTCAGTACCTGTCCAAGTGGGCAATGGTGACTATCTCTCCTCCCACGTAGTAGTTTAATCTGTTCACAGAACTTGTGTAAATGAAGCAGTCACCTACCCACAGCCCAGTTTTCACAATTTCCTGAATTTCACCAAGAACCTATAAAAAAGAAAACACTATTGTAATCTTAGTCAACACCAGAAATCTGAACAACAAGCTAGATATGAGAATGGTAAGGAATGCAAAGTAAAACCCAATTTCGAGAACGTTTCTTCCTATGAATTTTTATCTTTATTTAAAAATAGTTTTTGATGAATATTTACATGTGAAATCTCAGTGTTGAATCATAACATAAACATAAGATAACTAAAAAGTATCAATCTAAACTGCCCAACACAAGAAACTGGAATGTTGAGTATCTCCGAGGCCTTAAGGACATCTAAACAGAGGGTTTGCTTTTCCCATTTCAGAGCTCATCTGAATCATTCTAGCTTAGCGATCTTAGAACCAAACACTGTCACATTTCCTTGGTGAAGGATAGATAGCAAAGTAAGCCTGCACATTTCCTTAAAGTCAGGGCACATATTTATTTTAAAGATACAGTAGTTGTTTGAATAGGTATGGCCCCCATAAACTCATGTGTTGGTCCATGGGGAGTGGCACTATTAGGTATGGCCTTGTTAGAGGAAGTGTGTCACTGGAAGTGGGGCTTTGAGGTAATATACATGTTCACCCTCTGCCCAGTGTGAAATACAGTAGTCTCCCCTGGCTGCCTTTGGAGGCGCTCTCGGCTAGTACCATGTCTGCCTGTAAGGTGCCATGCTTCCCATCATAATGGACAGAATCTCGGAAACTGTAAGCCAGCCCCAACAAATGTTCTTTATAAAGAGTGCCCTTGGTCATGGTGTCTCTTCACAGCAATGAAACCCTAACTAAGACACTTCTATCAAATTCTGTTTTTGCCAAAATTTTACATGTTATCAGAACTTACAGTCACCCTACCCAAACCTAATTTACACAGAAATGTTAAAATCAATTTAGTCTGTTTTAGACCGAAGTCTAAACTGGACTCAGACACTTACCTCAAAGGCATCTTCAATGCCATCTTCAGTAACTCCCTCATGTGTTTCCTGTGCAGCCAAGACTTTTTCTGACAGATATTTAAGAATAAAAAATGACTCCTCGGTGGCAATGCAGACCAGCTCTCCAGAGTCAGACCAGAAGATCTACAACCCAACAGACAGATGATTGACCGCCTTTCTGAGCAGCCACCCCAAACTGTATTCATTTTGTTCACTACAGGATCAGTTTTACAGGTAGTCATTGTGCACTTAGCATTTAGTGCGCTGTAGTTGGACATGCACTTGGGAAGGTGGACAGCACAGCACTGTTGTGGAGCAGTAGTGGAACACCAATGGGAAACCATTCTGTCATTCAGGAGGGGTGGGCTGCTCTCTGTTCTCTAAAAGAGTGTTTCTTACTCCTTATTTCCTTTCTCTACACACATATGTGCACTTATACATAAAGAAAGAAAAAACAGTAATACCATAAGCCGGTACCTTTGGTGGGTCATGGCCCCAGTCTCTCTAAACAGACTCAGGACCATAATGGGGTGAGATGCTTTCTAATGGCAACATCCTAACAGTGAAAGTTGTCAAGCCAACCAGCAGCTCTAAGTTTGCTACCATTATCATATGAAGTATGAAAAGGTTTTTCCACATCAATTATTCCCCAACTTCTGTCTTCAATGTGTTTAGTTTATTAAAGACATTTAAAATGAGTTTTGGAATTTATACTTGTATTCGATACTTCTACAAATAGTCAATGACTACTGTCTGATTCTAATGCATAAATGATATCCTGAGCACTTAGGTAAATAGCATGGTGTTCAGCACAATGGGACCAGTATAGCAGTGTGCAAAGAGCCATTCTTGACATGAGGGACTCAGACATTTCAAAGATAAACCTCCCAAAAGTAACCACAGAGAAACTCACGTGCTTGGGCTGAATTTCAATTCTGCGGATGAGTTCAGTATTCTCCCAGTCATAGAAGGCTAAGCCATTTACAGACCTGACTCCCAGCAAGAAGCCCCCATAGATACCTTAAGAAGGACACAGGAAGAGTCCACTTGAATGTTTTGAGAGATTACAAAGATTCTCAAAATGTATCATAAATAAACAGCACTTACTTTCAGCTCCAAAATCGGGTTTAAATGATTTTTTTTCCTTAAAGTTCTTAAATATCTTTACAACACTGTTGCTTTCTCTTATTGCATACCTGAGGGACAGGGGAAACAGCATAGTAAACACTAAGACATAATTCCAATAAATGTTAGAAATATCTTCAAATATTCTGATAAAATATTAATTATTGAAAAATAAACCTCCATTTGAAAATTCACTTACTTTTGCCCCAAGATATAATGAAAATGTTGAATTAGACAAATAATGAATGGGTTTCATGCTATATGTTATGCAAATTATGAAAGCTCAGAAACCATTGTAGAGACGAGAAATGGCACTGATATCCAAAAGGTGAATGCTTAAATGCTTAAATCCATTCAATGGGATACTACTCTGCACACAAAACAACTCCTTATTGATACAGGTAAAAACACAGATGATCTCAAAAGCCAGATCCAAGAATGCATGCCTGTAATGCTCCATTCATATAAAACTATCAACAAGTCTAAAGAAAGTCTGGCTTATACAGTAACAAATAGATCAGTATTTGCCTGGGCCTGGGGAGTGAGTTGATTGGAGTATGGATAATCTGACTCGTGTTGGTGGCTATGAACTGTAAACATGTAAAGAATTAATGTGACTTCTGCTTTTAATGAAAGCATTTTATGAATATTCTGAATGCAGACTGAAATAGGTTAAGAATGAGCAGTAGGGGACAGGCAGAAACTGAGTTTTTAAAAAGATGCATTAAAATTCTTATCAAAGTGACCTGGCATAAGCAGCACCTCCCAACTAGTTTATAAAGGGCAACAGCTCCTTGGAGGCCATGTCTGGGAGGGCTTCCTTAAGGCCTACTTGATGCAAAGTCTACTTTGCCTTAAACACAAGCATCAAGTCATGTCACAGTTCTATCAAGGATATTGGTCTTGAATCCCCAGTTGAATGGATTTAGTACACCCGCCTGAGTGACACAGCATGGCAATTCAGACAGGGCAAGGGTAGTTTATACTCTCCAAATGCTTCAATGAAACAGCTGTGGTGGAACTGTCTTTTACCATGAAAAAGCATTAACCACATTGGCATCAACACCCTATTTGCAATCAGGACAAACTGAGCAACAGGCATCTTACTCTGAAGAATCGTGGGCCCATGCAAACTCCTGGGCAGACCCAAAGCTCTTGTTCCTCAATGCCATTGCTGTGTAGATTATATACTCCCCATCACCACATACCACAACAAACCTAGAAAGGATGGAAGTCAGGAACAATGACATAAATGTCAGGAAACAGTAATTCATATTTACAATAAAATAATTCACTAAAAAATGCCATGTTAGTCAATTATTATAATTTAAAATGTTAGAGATATACACTTCTTTGAATACGCTATGAATAAATATTCTAAGAAACAAAACCAAAAGCAATTATCAGTATGGGGTTACTGATAAAAAATTATTGCCGTGGCCTTCTCTCCTCAGTCTCAGAGCCTGGGGATGAAGAGCAAGCACAGCTGGAGATGCAGGAATGCTTGCTGAGCACCAACATGCTTACATCATGCTTACAGCATCACACCACAGAAGGCACTGCCTTGCAGCACGTTTACCTGTGCACCAATGCTCATCATTTAGTGAACAAAAACTGTACTCAACTGTTAGTTATTAAAATGAACAGGATCATTAACATTTAAATAATGAATATAAAAATAGAATGCTATATAGCCAAACCTTTTTCCCCGTAGACAAAATACCTCTCTTCAGATTCTGTTTAGAACATGATAATATCTGCTATTGGAGGACAAACCTTACAGAAAAGATTTCTGAAGGTATTAAATATACAAATACACAAATATACACAAATACACACACACACACACGCATGCACACACACACATGCAATGTCTTAAACTTTAATAAGATACTTAAGAATGATTACAGACATCAATGATTGAATCTTAATACCATATTTTGTCATTTAAAACAGTGACTATAACTAACACATGCAGATATACCCTGTAAAATGAATTTTAAATCTCTACAGCAGTGGTTCTTAACCTGTAGGTCACAATCCCTTTAGGGGATTGAACGACCCGTTCACAGGAGGTGCATATAAGATATTCTGTATATCAGATATTTATATTATGATTCATAAGTCACAAAATCATAGTTGTGAAATAGCAATGAAATAATTTTATGGTTGGGCGTCAGTACAACATGAGGAACTATATTGAAGTGTCAAAGCGTTCAGGAAGGTTAAGAACCACTGCTCTAGAGGTTTGAGCATCAACTTACTGTTTAGAGAAGTAAAAACTTCTCTCACATGATTATTATTATTTTATAAACCTTCAGGGAAAACCAAACTGACTATTCAAATTATAAATAAGAAATAGAAAAGTCCAATCCCAAACATTTTCAGAAGACACACTGGAGTTAGTCCTCCATAAGAGCAGTACATAGCACCTCCTCTTAGGACAGCACCAGGTTCTAGACCCCCAAGAACACAAACCCAGGTTATCTTAAGAACAAGGAAACAATACTGCGGAACTGCGCCACCTCGCATGCCAACTCCACCAACTGAGCTGGCAGCTGGCAACTGCGGACTATGAGCCAGGGTACAGCTCCAGGAGGCAGACTGGGGACATGCTGTGCATATGCAAAGTTGCTCCATCATACACAAGCTCAGAAAGGGATGTCACTGACAGCCTACCTCCCATTAGGATTGTGCTGAATGGTCTGCGGGTATATTTCACAACTGCCCATATCCTTCACTGCCAGTGGCAATCTTTCTCCATCTTTAATTTCAGTGTCACCCATTGCTTTAAGGTTGGCCTGCTGAACTTCTGAATGCTTGGCCCAGATTATCTTTCCATTGGCATCCATGGACATGGCAGGTTCCTCCCGACCAAGCTGGAACAATGACAAATAGCCCTTACTGACTAAAAGGAAAACAAAAAACCAGAGAACAGACAAATTTTCCCGAGTCGTCTTTCCTCTTTTCCTTCTTTCCTTCCTTCCTCCCTCTCTCCCTCCCTTCCTTCCTTCCTTACACATTAAATTGTCATTGCTTAATCTCTTCTAACAACAGAAGTGTAGTTTAATAAAACTGGTGACTTGGAATGGCTTTGCCTATCTCCATCCATTTAAAAAAGTAGTTACCTTAACAATGATGCTCCCTTCATCATAGCCCAGAGCGACATTGTTGGACCCTCTCAGACTGGCCACACACCACACCCTCTCCATTCCGTAATTCAGTGTGCTCTCAAGCCGGTAGGTGCTAGAATGCCAGATTCGCACTGTTCCTAAAAAGCAACAATGTGAACATTCCCTTTGGATATGAACATCCAAAATAAACTATTAGGTGAATGAGTTACTGGAAGTCTTTCTATTTTAATACAAGTATTTTCTAGCAATTTATGACATTTAGATCCCTAATTCTTAAGCTGATTTTATAAAGCAACATAAGCATGAAATAACAAAAAACTTGCAAGTAGAAAACTAGAAGTAGGCAATTAATCCTAACTGTAAAATCCCAACAGGGTTTGCTGGGTAGTAGTACAGGTTTACTGTGTGTGACTCCATCTTCCCTCCGGCTATAACCCTGAGTCAAGGAGCATGTTCTTATCTCTTAGCCTACCCACACCATACATTTGCAAAGTGACAAAGCTGATTTTGAACACAGGTCTGTCAAACTCCAATGCACAGGCTTTTTCAAGTTCCTCTCTAGAATATCTGATCTCCTTTTCTTTAAATGACAGAGTCAAAGACACTAGAATGGTGATGATGATAAAGCCATTTATTCTTCTGTACTGTAAGTCTGGATTCCTAATCATGATATGGAAGCTGTTAGAAACCTCCCACTGCAAGGCAGGGCCACCACTTGGTTTAAGTACCTAGTGAGTCATGTCAAGCGCATACATAACAGACTCTCACTTACCATCTTCTGACCCTGTGATGATGATGGGCAGCTCAGGGTGGAAGCTTGCACATGACACATTCTGGGCATGCCCCTCCAGGGTCTGCACACAAGTTTTATTCTGAAATCGAGACAAAGAAAGCCACTATGTTCCACTGTTGGGAAACTTATGTTAGAAGCAAAGGGGCAGGGGTGTAAGAAAACCTTAGAGACACAAAGCATGGCAATGTGGGTAATAACTAGGTTTATGACTGTCCCATGTGGTGAAATATATATCATGGTTACATCACAACATTCACTGTTGGGCCTGTTTCACTCAGATACAGAAGTCTGGTAACAAGGACACTCAGAGATGTATGGTTTAATATGACTGTAAAAACTCTTTTAAACAAACAATAGCATGCTGGCATTTTACTTTTAAAATCTGGTTTTTTTTGTTTGTTTCTTTTTGGTTTTTGGTTTTTTCAAGACAGGTTTTCTCTGTGTAGCCCTGGCTGTCCTGGAACTCGCTCTGTAGGCCAGGCTGGCCTCGAACTCAGAAATCCGCCTGCCTCTGCCTCCCAAGTGCTGGGATTAAAGGTGTGCACCACCACTGCCTGTCTCAAAAATACCAAAAAAAAAAAAAAAAAAAAAAAAAAAAAAAAAAAAAATCTTAAAATGCATTTGCGTTCTTTTTTAAAAAGAGGAAAATTCTAGGACCACAATTTAGGTGCAAATACTGGGGCCTTAACCTATGACTCTATGAACTCCTATATTAAGAGTTCGATCTGAGCCTTGAGGAAGCAGTAAAAACCAAGTTTAGCATGCAGCAAGGAAGGTTATAGAAACTGTACCTGATAGTCCCATATTTTAACGAGCCGGTCATCTGCACCCGAAATGAGGTATGGCTTGTCACCACCACTGTAGTAATCAATGCAATTCACGCCTTTTTCATGTCCCTCCAGAGTGAAGTTTGGTGATGAAGAGCCCAGCTGCCACACCTTCAGAGAACAGCAGCATTCGCCAGTCAGCACTTTCAGAAGCAGATCCACCCACTTTTAACACAAGACACCAAACACCACAGCCCAAGACACAGTGTGCTCAAGGCTATTTGCTGCTAGTCTCATGTAAATTTTCAGGAAGCAGAATCACTGCTCTCTGAAGATGCCTATTCCTAGGCTTCGCCACAGAGATTATATATAGTTCAGTTGGTGACCTGGTTATATTTTTCTCAACTTGGCACATACTTATCTGGGAAGAGGAGATTCAATTGAGAAAATGCTTCCATCAGACTGGCCTGTAGGCAACCCTTTGGAGGCATGATGGTGTCACCTCTGGGCAGGTGAACCTGGATGGTATAAGAAAGCAGGCTGAGCAACTCATGAAGAACAAGCCAATAAATGGCGTTCTTCCATAGCTCTGCTTTCATTTTGCCTCCAGGTTCCTGCTTTGAGTTCCTACCCCAAATTCCTTAGAAGCTGTAAGATGAAATAAACCCTTTCTTTGCCAAATTGCTTTTGGTCAGTGTTTTATCACAGCAACAGAAAGCAAAGAAAACTGATATAGAGATGAAGCACAGGAATCAACAAATTTAAACTTTGAAAAACCTCTACTTTACAGTAAGTACTGATATGATGGGAGATTTAGTGATTAGTGACATGTATTAAAATGAAAGAAAACTTGCCAGGGAGAGAGGTACAAGTCTGTGCTCCCAATATCTGGGAAGTTGAGAAAATTGAGAATGTGAGGCCAGCATAGGATACACAGTGAATTCTAGGCCACTTTAGCAATACACTGTAGACCCTTACTCAATAAACATATAAACTTAATTTAGTGAAGAAATTAAAACTGATCTCGGTTTCCCATCTGTGTCAAAAGCAAGGGCAATTCAACAAAAGGTATTAAAGTCAGGTTAAAAACCTGAAGATCTTTAAACACAAAATAGCTTATATGAGTTAAATTAGTATTCTATATTATACACATGTAAGCAAATGTGTAAAGCAAAATGTGATTTGAAATTTAAGTCAATGTACTGAGAGGTAGGATGAAGAAAATGTGACTATACTCTACTCAGTATCTAATACAGCCAAAGCACTATGCTGCTCTCCCAGAACATCTTGGAGCTGTGCAAAGGGAGACACAGCTCCTACCCCAAATAGCCAGTATATCATAGGGATAAATGATTTCAAATTACATGAATTATGACTCAATGTGAAGACTGTTTATAGAAACAAAAGCTAAAGAGAATGACATACACTGTCTAAAGCCATTAAGCACTAGACTGGAGTTTCTCAGAATGACTATCTGTGCTAACCCTTTGAGAGCTATGTAGATGTTCAGAGAAAAATAAGTCCAAATCAGGGAATGAAAAGACCTGCAGTCAGAAGGAAGAGCTGATGAAGGCAATGCTCTGTGAACACTCATGGCATTTCTGGAGGACAGTGAGTAGGTCAAAGTTATACTGGTGTCTGTAACATCAGCCAGGCTAGCCCTAACCATCCGGTATTTCACTCTTAGACATCTGTAGTTTATTCTCAAAGAGAAAAATAACAAAACAAACTCTGAAGAAAGGCAGTCTACAGAAAGGAAAACAGAGACAGAAAGGGGGGATAGCAGCATAAAGAACTTACATGTAAAACAAACCAATGAAGAGGAGACAAGAATGGCTAAAGGCCACAAACGGCCACACACAACGTGACCCAGAAATCATGGCAATGCTTCTTATTGCAGATCCTAGAGTGGAAACCAATGTTATACCATGTTGCTTCTGCCTGCCACAGGAACACAGGAGTAGCTTTCTGGCTAGCCACAGTAAAGCACCAACAGTGGACACCTACCTTGATGGTCCTGTCGAGAGACGCACTGGCAAACTGATTGTTATCTTTGGGGTTTATCACAATCTGCATGACGTAATGCGTGTGTCCTTCAAACACTTGTGAACAAGACCATTTTTTATCCCAGTCCCAGAGCTTAATCAGCATGTCATCTATACCAAAAGAAAGCCAAGTCAGTCGGGGTTTGTTTCCATTTCTGTAGTAAGCAGGCTTGGTGTCCTTTAAGGCAACAAATGTAGCACAGTGCGCACATCCCATCATCTACACCACTGGATCAATACTGGGAAAGACTTCCAAGGCCTCATTTGCCCTCAGAGCATTCCTAACTACAGAACAGTGGGGGCAAAGTGCATATGGATAGCTACTAAAGACATACAAAAAAAAAAAATTTAATTTAAACTGCTTTTACAAAAGTTCTCACTTGTTAAATTTAGAAATATTTCAAAGACTACTACCAACTCAAGGATACCAAGGTAATTGCTCTCCCACAGGTGACTGCTTTACACTAATACCAGTGAGCTAGCTAGCTAGCTAGTCTGAATTTGCAGATAAACCAGGGGCCTAGGTCAATCCGCCAACAGTTTGCTCATCAGCATGCTAATGAGGTTTCTGCTCTCCAGATATTGATGCATCTAGACCTTCAAATTTTCTGGCAGGAATAGGTGCAATTACAATATAATCCTATTAAAATACACAGGTGGCCAGCATCAACAGCAAAGTAATGGATTCAAATAGTTTAAAAGATGCTTGGAATAAGAGTTCCACTTGTAACAGCAGCTAAAGTTCAACATGTCTCATGAAAAGCAAGTCATCACTCAGTGAACACGACTGAAGCAGATTGTCTCTTACCACTGCTCGTGAGAATGAATGGCTGGGTGGGATGAACAGCAATACAGCGAATGTAATCCGAGTGTGCTTCAAACATGTGCACCCTCTCCAGGGTGTTATAATTGAACACTCTGATCTGCATATCATCCTAGGAGTGGAGATTTTAAAACATCACTATTATGAGATATATTATTGTATAAACAACTAAACTGTATTATAGGCTCAAGGCATAACCTCCACCTTTCCGAACACTATATTTAATTAACTAAATGAACCAAGCATTACGACTCTGCAACTGGTATCTATAACCACTGACCAATCGGAAAGTAGGGTCTGATACTCAGAGATACTTACTGCTCCTGTCACCACCCAGTTCTTCCTTGCAACAAACTTTGCAGCTCGAACAGGAAGATCACATACTTCAAACGTCTTCACCAGTGTCTTGAAATATTAACAAGAATAAACACATTAAGTTATGAGGAAGTAACTGAAGAGTCTTATTCTGCTGTGATTAAAACATCAAACTGTAATTTTTTTTTTTTTTTTTTTCCGAGGCAGGGTTTCTCTGTATAGCCCTGGCTGTCCTGGAATTCACTCTGTAGACCAGCTGGCCTCAAACTCAGAAATCCGCCTGCCTCTACCTCCCAAGCGCTGAGATTAAAGGCATGAGCCACCACCGCCCAGCTATTTTTAGTTAAAAATGTTAAACAAGTGAATGACAGCTTAGCATTAAAGTGGGAGAAAAAAGGACCAATCAACTTTTCTTTAGCAGATTTGAAAATCAGAAACTTAAAAGAGAAAGCAGATGCTCATTAGATGGACAACACTCTAGACCCTCTGTCCTGGCCTACCTCTTTTCCAGCACGGCCTTCCACTCCTGTCTGGAAACCTACCCAGGGAACCTGTGCTCCCTTCTTGCACCACTGGCAAACGCTAAGCAGGCTCCATGCTCCCTCTTCCCACTGTGCTCTCCAAGGCAGGACTCACCAGCACTGTACTGCCCACACCTACTATAAAAACAGTTTGTGATTCAGCTGCTGTGCACTTCACTCCACTATCTGTTGAATGAATTATCTCTTAGCTTAGTTTCCTTTTTAAAAAATTTGAGCCCATAAACCAGGCATAATGGCTGACATATGCCTTTAATTCCAGCACCTAGAGGCAGACAGATCGCTGTGAGTTCAAGGCCAGTCTGCACTACATAGTGAGTTTTATGATAGCTAGGGCTATACAGTAAGACCCTGTCTCCAAAAAAAAAAAAAAAAAAAAAAAAAAACCATAGAAATAACTCAAACAGTATTTTTTTTATACATCTTAGCAACACATTTCCAGAAAAAATGCTGAGAGTTTGTGTTTGGTTGTTGTAGTAAGCATAAAAACTAAGAGGTTTAGATGTTCCTTCGATGTTTAAAGTGGATCATCTACAGGAATTAAAAGTGGGAATTCAGGAGACCTAGGAAAACCAGAGATGAATACATTTCTTTGCTGTCCCATTTTAAATGTCTGTTCTTTAAAATTCTGAAACTTAAGCTATCATTTCTTTTTTTTTT